>NC_041396.2:114894154-114996654 GCF_900747795.2 Erpetoichthys calabaricus
AGCGAATTATTCTGTATCACAATTTGTAAGTTATTTATTCATCACCTCCTCTTCTATGAATCGTTTCTGCAGTTGAACCTCTTTGAAATTAGGCTCTTGTTTCGCAAAAAAATGAGCCACTTCAGAATCTGCAACCGAATTCTGTCCTTTCGTGTCTGCTCCAAGTTCTTATTCTGCTTGATGTACGAATGTCAGCACCCTCTTTCTTCACATGTGATCTACAAAAGAAAAGCTAAACAGTACACACAAACACAAATTTATCTAAACGTCGCCTGTGTAGGAAAACCACATGAAAAACATGTTGAAATTGCCTTTCAAATAAATAAGTAAATAACCAATGCTGTGGACAACTTATGCAGCAAACAATCGCTGACATATTTCATATTCTACACAGTAACACACATGGACAAAAAATATGGAAAAAATCCTAATGGCAGGATAAAAAGGTAAAATATCGAGAATTTGGACTGGAATCGGCTGCCTTTATTTGAACTAAGAAACCCAAATGTGTGGCAGATGCCACTGATATTTCACATGAAACTGTGCTATTTACTGTATAATTAAAACTGAAAAAAAAATACTATAAAATGAATGTTTAGCATTACCTCTGAGGCGTGATTGTGAGACTGCACTACAGTGATCTCCCGCCTGTCACGGAAGTTACGTTCCAGACCCATCAGCGATAGGAGAAAATCCGCGATATAGAAAGACCATATAAATATTTTTTTTATAGTTTAAGCCTTAAAATACCCCTCCCACATGCTTTAAACATATGTAAACTTATTAAAACACACTTTGTAAACACATATGATATGTGGATGTCGGGCTAAGGATATGAGTAACATCTCTCTCTATTATAAAACATTTTAATGTCACACAAGACAAGGCAGTGGGACAGAACAGTGAGAAAAGCTGCTGTACAGGCTTTTAAATTATTGATGGGCAGAGCGACAAGCAGAACAAACATCTTGGGAGAAGCAGCACAAAGTCCACTTCTCCTTAGCGTGCATTCAGCCCCTCCCTTCACAACGCGAAGTGGCAGGAGCTTAGTGTGCCTCCTGGGGGGCGGGTTGAGCGAAGCGATCGAGACCAGATCATCTCGGACAGACACTTTGATGACACTCCCTGCTTACAAACATTTTAAAATATAAGCTGCTGTACAGGCTTTTAAGTGATTGACGCAAAGCGCGACAAGCACAACACACAGCTGGCCAGTGGCAGCAGGAAGACACCAGCTGAACCGATCGCATCTCTTTAGCATGCGTTCAGACCCCCCTTCACAACTCTAGCAGTGTTATAAGTGCCTTGAGAAAGATATTTAACCACGCCCGGAGCAGGAAATAAAGGACAAATACTGATTTTACAAAAGTTTTAAAGTAAAAATGAAAATAATGCATATGTAACAATTCCCATGAAATTAACAATCTCTTTAAATTGTTAATCTGGTAAACCAAACCCGGGGGTGAGCAAGAGAAGCAAGCAGGGGGTGGAGCCCCCTAGTAATAATAATAGTATTAATAAATCTGCGATGTAGCGGGGGCATGATAGCTGAACTGCGATATAGCAGGGGATTCGCTGTATTTGCATTTAGGAATATATAAATACAAGTATATTTGAAATTCTGTAAATAACAAATGAATAACAGAAGACATTCATAGGAAGTGATGTGATTTTTAAATAACGAATACAAATTTTAAATAAAGAGGAAGTGATTTAAAGATGAAGTTATTTAAAGATATAATGTAATTCATTTATATATATCTACAAATCATTTAAATATATCTTTAAATATACAAGCTCTCACACTGTAAAAAATGAAGTGTCGAAATAACTTTAAAAAATCAAGGCAACTGTTTGCATAGACCTTTTTGAATGTATTCATCTTCATCCACTTTTAAGTAAAATCAATGTACAGTGGAGCCTCGGAAGAAATTTCTCCCATAGGATTGTATGTAAATACAATTAATCCGTTCCAGACCGTACGAACTGTATGTATATATATATATATATATATATTGTCACACACGTGTGTTTAGGAGACAGCTAAAGGGCTTAAATACAGGTAGTTCCGTGCCAGACCAGGGGGGGGCGGAGTGCACTAATTTTCCCTCTCGATCTTTTAAAGACCATTCTAGGGAAATCCCACCCGGCTCTGGGGCAGCCACTGACGTCACTTCTGGTTCCGGTCGGGATGACATCACTTCCGCTACTGGCCTCTAAAGCTACCATCTTGCTACCTGGAAGTCAGTTCTGTTTTGGACTTGGTGAATGAACATGTCTCTGTTTTTTGATAGCTTTTGCAGCCGTAATCGATTAAATGGGTGGCTGCCCCAAACCTTCTCGATGTCTTTTGGTCGTTTTTCTGACAATATATATATATATATATATATATATTAGTTTTTAAGGACAAATATAGTTAATTATACCATAGAATGCACAGTGTAATGGTAAACTAAATGTAAAAATATTGAATAACACTGAGAAAACCTTGAACAACAGAGAAAACTAACACTGCAATAGTTTGCACTATAGTGCTAGGAACCGCTCACTAAAAACACTTTTTTTAATGACTTTTAAGCACAGGGGAAAAAAATGAACATTTGAAAAATCCGTAATTTAATAAACCACCAAGAAAAGTAACATTGCAACAATGCAGGCTATGAACCGATCACTGTAAATAGAACTGAAAACAAAAACAAGCCTTCTCTACCTTATGCGTCCCTCGCTCGCTCTCTCTCGCGCCTGTGTGTGTGTGCATGCATCACTCTTTTGCGAGCCTGGAGCGCCTGTGTGTGTGTCTCTCTAGCGTGCTCCTGTGTGTGTGCGCGCCTCTCTCTCCCGCGCCTGTGTGTGTGTGCGTGCGTCTCTCTTTTGCAAGCCTGGAGCGCCTGTGTGTGTATCTCTCTAGCGCGCTCCTGTGTGTGTGTGTGCCTCTCTCTCCCGCGCCTCTGTGTGTGCATGCATCTCTCTTTTGCAAGCCTGGAGCGCCTGTGTGTGTGTCTCTCTAGAGCGCTCCTGTGTGTGTGCTCGCGCCTCTCTCGCTCGTGCTCCTGTGTGTGTGCGCGGCTCTCTCTGTCTCTCGCTGCCTGTGTGTGTGCCTCTGTCTCTCGCGCTGCCTCTCTCTCGCTGCCTGTGTGTGTGTATGTGTGTGTGTGTGTGTGCGTGCGTGTGTGTGTGTGTGTGTGTGTGTGTCGCGCTCTCTCGCTCTCTCTCTTGCTTGCTGCACAGGAAATGCACAGGGAGAGACTGAACATGTACAAACCGAAAGGGAACCTGGCTTGTTCGTATACTGAGTGTGTGGTCGTGAACTGAGGCAAAAGTTTGGCGAACTTTTTGGTCGTAAACCGAGTTGTACGTGTACCGAGACCTTTGTGAACCGAGGTTCCACTGTATATACAAAGAGTTATATCTACCTAAACAGAGTAAGTACCAGCAAAGCAAAGATATATTTCTTTTAACTTAATTTTATCAATTTAATCAACTTAAATTATTCTAGCTGACTTGGCTTAAAATTTGTAGGAAACATTACTAAAAATGCTTGACTTATTTAATTGAGTTGGTTTAACATAATTTTTCAAGATAATTAACTCATAAAGGTCCATGCAAATTGTTGCCTTAATTTTATTGCTTACATATTACTTAAAAATAAACACAATTATCAAATGTAAATTGACAGTTTTATGCAGATCAGAATTCTCCAAAATTGCTGATTAAGTTTTTTTTAACAAAACTAGAAAGTTTACAAAAATAGCATATTATGCACATCAAATACATACCATTCCCCCAAACAATATTCCAAACAATATTCACATTATGTAAACACTGTTTTGATATAATTTATATAAATTTAACATACATAACAGTTTTTTATAGAACATGTGGAATTTTAAGTTGCATATGTATTTCACATACACAGCAATTTAACATAATTTGGCCAAATCTATATTGATAATGTATTTCAACTAAACTTTATGTAAAACATTGGATAGAGAAATGTAATAATTTAACATACAAAAAAATAAAAAAAATACCATATATACACCTATATCTTTTTTCTTCTGTTCACTCTTTCTAACCAAAATGCAGTTTACAAAAATTATTCAACATCAAGATATTAAACTATTAGCATACATAAACTATTTACCCACTATTATTAAATGAATGTGAAATTGAATGCATTTATAAGGAAACAAAGCAAATAATTTGACAATGCATATGTCAATTATACTTGCATATAAGTGAATAAAAACCTTTTATATACAACATATTCGTTTTTCTCAGAACAGGCTTACTGTGTTTAAACCTGTCCTGAAGATTTCCCCCCTTAAAAGATGAACAATACTTTACCAGTGTGAGGTATGTGCCAACTTCAAAATACATTTGAAATCCTATTCGTGTCATCAGCAATAACATACTAAGATTTTTGAGCCAGGATATATGTATAAACATCTCTAACAATAAGTAACAGTCCAAGACTAAACAAAATGGTGAATTGGTGCTAACACAACATATAAAGCATAACATGTTACATTTCATTTTTAATTGCAGAAGAGTCACTAATCTCAAATCAAAACAATTCTTGCATTATCAAAGAGAATTGTTTCTGCTTAAAGAAAGTATTCAATGTGAAATTCTCTGTATGCATATGTTCTTCAAAGCCAGAAAACAACAACAACAACAACATTTATTTATATAGCACATTTTCATACAAAAAGTAGCTCAAAGTGCTTTACATAATGAAGAAAAGAAAAATAAAAGACAAAATACAAAATTAAAATAAGATAACATTAGTTAACACAGAAAAGGAGTAAGGTCCGATGACCAGGGTGGACAGAAAAAAAAAAAAAAACTCCAGATGGCTGGAGAAAAAATATAAATCTGTAGGGGTTCCAGGCCACGAGACCGCCCAGTCCCCCCTGGGCATTCTACCTAACATAAATGAAAATAGTCCTCTTTGTAGTTAGGGTTCTCACGGAGTCACTTGATGCTGATGGTCATACAGACTTCTGGCTTTTAATCCATCCATCATTGTTGGAACATCATGGAGCATTGGGTAGATGGTGGTGGTGCAAGCCACCACCAAAAGGACACCGGAAAAGGAAACAGAAGAGAGAGTAGGGGTTAGTACAGATTTTGAATGAATAGTTATTATAATGAATTGGATATACAGAGTATCAGGATTAAATTACAGTGAAGTTATGAGAAGGCCATGTTAAAATAATGTGTTTTCAGCAGTTTTTTAAAGTGCTCCACTGTATTAGCCTGGCGAATTCCTACTGGCAGGCTATTCCAGATTTTAGGTGCATAACAGCAGAAGGCCGCCTCACCACTTCTTTTAAGTTTTGCTCTTGGAATTCTAAGGAGACACTCAGTTGAGGATCTGAGGTTACGATTTGGAATATAAGGTGTCAGACATTCCGATATATAAGATGGAGCGAGATTATTTAAGTCTTTAGAAACCATAAGCAGAATTTTAAAGTCAATTCCGAATGACACAGGTAACCAGTGTAGTGACATCAAAACTGGAGAAATGTGTTCGGATTTTCTTTTCCTGGTAAGGATTCTAGCAGCTGCATTCTGCACTACTAACATACTAACATACGAAACATATTAACTTTATATTAACACTTTGTTTTCTGAAAATTATAAGTTTAATAATGCAGAACATGTTTTGAAAGCAGCGCGTGGCTTATGCCAGCAAGTGGTTTTTTTAGTGAGATTACCTTTGGTGAAAGTTTTTGAGCATCAAGCTCCAAGAAGAGTTTTTGAAACACTTCAAATGTATACTTTAATTCTTTAGGATACTGTAGATTTAATGCATATATGAACCCTAAAAGAGTGGCACAGGCCTGTGACACACTGTTGAGACCCGTCAGTACTTCTTGACCTTCAATTATGATACCAATGTCTTCAGGGCCATCAGCCTGTTCTGCCCCTTCCTTGTTGATGATGTAGATATTCAAAATGTATTGTAAAACATCAGGACAATCCACATCCTGCAAAAATCACAAATAGTTAAACAAGATAAGCTTATTTTAACAATATACTTAAAAAGACATCCCATGTACACCTTAAAAGCTTAATAAAGCAATCTAAACATATGCTGTGTATTACTAAAAAGAGTAAATTGAGTAACAAACATTTTTCATAAATAAACTTAAGGCAACACTTCAAAGCTTCAGTTAACAATTTGTAATACAATCAATTTCATAGTCATACAAGTGGAAAAACAGATAAAAGAATATTACAGAACTTTTTTTGTACAGCGAATACACCTAAATGCCAACAAAGCCTTCATTGTGAATTTCCCATTGGGATTAATAAAGTATCTATCTATCTATCTATCTATCTATCTATCTATCTATCTATCTATCTATCTATCTATCTATCTATCTATCTATCTATCTATCTATCTATCTATCTATGTTCACATGTCTATTCTAAACTGCAGTTCCTAAAATATTCTGCCAGATTTTCAGACAAATATCATAAAGTGCACATTTAGCTCACTAGGTGCTCTTTGATTAGGCCACTTTCCCCCATATACTCCATTAAGCAGCGAATGATGACATCTCTTCTCTTCTCTATTGCATTTTCACCCTATAAAACAGTAGGCATCTTTATTAAAAAAAATCCTGCACCACAGGTTACAGGTGCATTATATCCAGTTTCCAGAATCTGCTTTGTCTTTACCTTGTGTAGACAATCCATAATGCCATGCATCTTTTTGCCTGAAGCACCTCCTCTGACATTAAAAATTGACTATAGCTTTGGTGTGTATTTATCAAGAAAAGACATAAATTTTGGCTCTAGTTGCAAAGTAGTCATCCTCTGGAATTCTTCTTTAACCTGTAAAGCACAACAGAAAATGCTTCAACAAAAACACACACATAGTGGTAAAGATTAACAAACAGAGGCAACTGTCTGTGTAGATCCAAAGTGAAGAGTGCACCATTAGCCTGTCCCTTATATCTTTGTCATTTAGGTTAATGTTAGTGTATTAGTGTTAGCTGATGAAGTTGTCGGCTTAGAAGAACATATTTAAATAAATAGCCAGGATATTTATTTCACTATTGGTCCGAGGTGGTAAAATACCAATGCCTAAACAGTAGTTTATAGATTGTTTAACTGGTAATATTTCTACTGTTTAATTTGCTTAAGCTGTGCTTAATAAATTTAGGAACAAATATTGAAATATGGGTGACATGGTGGTGCTGTAGCCCACATCAGTAAGAAGATAGGGGTTCTTGTCCTGGGTGTTCCTGCATGGAGTTTGCATGTTCTCCCCATGTCCGTGTTAGTTCTAAAGGTATGAAGGTTAGATGAACTGGAGCTTGTGTGTGTGTTTGTCCTGTAATGGATTGGTGCTCTGTCCAAGGATTGTTCTAACCTGGTGCCCTAGGATTGCTGGGATAAACTTCAGCTGCCCCATGATCCTGTCATGGATAGGCTGGTTAGGAAGATGAAGATGTTGTACTATGGATAATATTTGTCTATGCATTAGCATTATAAAAAATGCTACAACAAAAACAACTTACATGTAAAAAGGTAAACAGGGCTGGCCATCTTTCCTTCAATTCTGCAACTGATAGACACTGACTGACAACATCCTGTCTCTGCAGTGAAAGTGTCTTTTTTCACTTATGACTTTGAGATTGTGTCTTTTTTTGCTTTCTTCAATTAATTAAATTCTGACTTTTTCCAGAGACTCATTTGTTTCTCCAACAGGGTAACAAGGTAAGTAATTAACTTCTGCTTTTTTGGGTTTCTTGATATTTCTGGCAGGAGCTGAATCACCTGGGTGTTTATGTTTAACAGAATTGATAGTAACTTCCAAACACCCAGGATTCCTGAGCTTGGTTCTATAATTTCCCATCTTGTACTTCAAGCGAGTTTGCCATCCATAATAACCTGATGAAGAGCCAGGTTCTTTTAGGCAAGGATTTCTTCCTAATTAGTGCCTTAGCAACATCACTAATTTGTGAACTGGATAGATATGCTGCATACTGATACATACTTTCTGCCAGCTTGTCAAGTATATCGGTCTTAACAGTTGGGGAACTGAGAAGTGTGCCATCCTTTAGATAATTTTAGTTAGCCCTCTCCAGGACCAGCTCAATGGTGAAGGAAAACCAAGGGACTGGGAACTCAGATGGTCAAGGAACAGATCTTTTAGAATTCCTATCAGGGGACACTGTAACTGTAGAGGAACTATGTAATGTAGAAGAGCTAGTATCATCTACTATGGGAGTTGGAAATGTGAACACAGAGGTATCACTGCCATAACAAATAGGCAGATATGGAGGTGTAACATGAACAACTTTTATTGTGTCCTTGTCTTGAATTTGATCAGTTACAGATAATGTAAAGAACTGGCCTTCAAACTCGGTATTCATATACTGTAGGACAAAGTCCCCTTGTATATCAAAGGCCTCTTGAACTGCAGCACAAAGTTTTTCTAATGTTGGGGGAATCCCAAAAGGCAATATTAGTTTTCGAATATCATGATTCGAAACAATTACTCTTAGTCTTGCAGACTGAGACATTCCCTCAAAATGTAGGATGCTGAAAAAGTACAACAAATTAATTACTCATAAGTGAATTGATTAACAAAATATATAAACAAATTAACTTTAGTTGATATCCTTATACTAAGTAAACTATTTAATGCAGCATGCTTTGTGCACTTCTTAAATCAAATAATTTTCTCCAGCATAAATCCCTAGCAAGACAAATTAATATACAGTAGAGTCTTGCTTATCCTACCTTCGCTTATCCAACATTCCGTATTATCCTACATCCCACCGCAAAACAAAACAACAAAAAAACTCATCAATCGGCAACAAGAACTGCAAGTTGCGAACGTGAGCGTAGTCTATTTTTTGTTGCTCCTGACACTACCGCAACTAATTAGTTACCCCGACTGTACAGTGGTGCTCCCGTCTACACTATGACACATGTATCTGTCATTCGCCCCACTCTCGCTCACTCACTGTCACAACTCACTACTCAGTGCAGCGCAGTTTATCATTGTATGTGGATCAGTTTATCGTCTGTTACATGTGTATGTGTATGTGTGTGTTAATTTGACAAACGTTGTTGTGTTGTTTAAAAGTTGAAATTTACGCAAGTACAGTAGTATGGTGACAAAAAGAAAGAAAGTTGTTGTATCGATGGAACAAAAATTTGAGGCAATCAAGAGACTGGACAAGAGAGAGACAATTCAGAAGGTAACTGACGATTTTGGCATTGGACGGGTAACAGTAGGAGACTGGAAGAGGAAACGAATAGAAATAGAAAAATGGTGTGCATCAAAAGTTACGGAGGGTGCGTTAAAAGAAAGAAAAACTATGAAAAAATGTGACTATGAAAAAGTTCATGAAGCTTTGTATGTTTGGTTTACACAGTTCAGGGACAAAGGTGTGCCTATTTCAGGGCCTATTTTACAGCAAAAGGCATTGCATTTTCATAATAAATTCAATGAAGGGAACCCAGATTTCATAGCAAGTGTCGGTTGGCTCGACCGATGGAAGAAACGCTACGATATCCGTCAGCTATGTGTTTGTGGTGAAAAACTATCATCGAATTTTGAAGATATGGAAGCATTCAAGAAAAGATTTCAGGAATTTATTGAAACTGAAAACCTAATGGGTGATCAGATATTTAACTGTGATGAGTCAGGCCTTAATTACAAAATGTTAAGTAGTAAGAGTCTTGCAGCCAGAACTGAAGCGGAAGCCCCTGGCTACCAGCGCAGCAAGGAAAGGCTGACAATTTTAGCATGCAGCAATGCTACAGCAAACTCAAAATGAACCTTGCAATGATTGGAAAGTCCAAAAATCCTAGAGCCTTTAAAACAGTTTCAAAAAATGCTCTTCCTGTAAAATACTACAGTCAGAAAAGCGCATGGATGAGCAGTAAAATTTGCAAAGACTGTTTTTTTAAGGAATTGATTCCTTCAACAGAGAAGTTTTTGAAAGAAAATAATTTACCCAGAAAAGCAGTTTTGTTGCTAGATAATGCTCCAACGCACCCTGATGCAGAGGAGCTTCAAGACGGTGACATTAAGGCAATGTTTATGCCCCCCAATGTAACCGCCACATGCCAACCTATGGATCAGGGCATTTTGGAAACGATAAAAAGGAACTATCGCAGAAAACTACTGTCCACACTGATAGAAGAAATTGAAGAAGGACAAGACATGACTGAAAAATTGAAACGCATCAGTGTAAAGGATGTTGCTTATTGGGTTGCAAGGGCCTGGGCTGATGTAAGGGCTCCAACTATTGGCAAATCATGGAAGAAGCTGCTAGGCGATGATGAAAGTATGGAAACGGAAAGCACAGATCAAACTGAAGAAACCATTCTACCTTTAGTGCAACGTATCCCTGGATGTGAGGATGCATCTTTGCAAGAAATCGAAAGTTGGATGAAGGATGATGATCAGTATGAAATAACTGATGAAGAAATTGTCGCGCTTGTCAATTGCGATGACAACGAAATTGAAGATCAAGCACCAACTGTTCAGCCTCTCAGAATTTCACATAACGACGGAGTTAAGGCTCTACAAACTGCAATTAAATACATTGAGCAACAAGAAGAAGCTACAGGAATCGACATAATGATGCTGCAAAGATGGTGAGACTTGGCAGCGAAGAAACGGCACTCATCAGGAAAGCAGACTACGATCAAAAATTTCTTTAAATCACAGGACTGAACTTTTTAAGTACAGTACATACTGTATTTAACTTCAGAGAATTCTGTAACTGTAAGTTCATTTTTTCAGTTAATTGTTTCTGTTGTTTTGTTGTAAAACATGATTATTAGGTTCGTAATGTGTAAAATTATAACATAGTTTGACGTTTAATAGGCTTTTTCTTAACACCTCCCATTATCCAACATTTTTGCTTATCCGACGTTCTGCTGGCCCGTTTATGTCAGATAAGCGAGACTCTACTGTATTGTTTAAGTGTAACCATGTGCTTTCCTTTTACATTATATGCAGCCAAAGGGTGTATGTTGACAAGTTCTTGTTGCTCAAGAAGTATGAAATTTCCTGAGTCTTCCAACTGAAATGATCGCAGGTATTCAAAGTACCATGTCATCTGAACCTTTACTACAAAGCTGACACTGTTCTGGAGAATTACAATTTGAGCAATTTCAACAAAGTCTGGTAATCCACTTGTGGAACTAAAATCATACCCACTACATTGGTTCCATAGTAGCATATGGAATTTGCTAATTTTACACAAGTTACACTTGGATACTTCTGATGTATGGCTTGCCTTATGTCCTCATGTAACACATCCAAACGTATTGAACACACATTGGATACACATATAGCTGGTTTTAGTATACTTGAGTTGTGGAAATAATAAGACATCATCATTTGGTGCTTCACTGACAGTGACAACAAGACATTCTTGAAATTGTTTACATGTCTTACAACCTTTTTAAAGAAGCAATGTTTTGCTTCAAAGCGCCTTGTCCATAGTGAAACAAGAGACCCAAATGCTTTTATCATGTCAAGGTAATGTTCTAAAAAATGATGTTTTGGAATTAAACATTCTTTAGAAAAACATTGATAAACTTGTGACAATGCTCTGATATTTTACAATCCAGGTAACAAATGGATTCCTCAGTACAGACAGGAGACACAACCAGCTCTACAATGTCTTTTAAATCCATGATTACCAGCCATCCTGGCTCAGTAGTGGGAATTTGGGGTCCAATCATTAGTGGCAATAATCTTAAAAGTGCCCAGTTTTCATGTGCATTTCCACCAATAGTCCTATGAGTAGCAAAATTAAGTGAAACTAGATGTGGTTGGTTACTCTTATCAGTCCACTTATATGGAAAACATCTGATTAAATCATTCAATTCAACCAAAGATGTATATTTCTTCTTGATAAAAAGATCCGAGCACAATGCTGATTCATAAGGTACAAGGCCCTCAAAAAGGTCATGAATGATATCGGGAGGGTAACCATTAACAAAGTGGAAATATTGCAGTTTGCCAATGAGTGCACATTACCTTTTGATATATTGACAGTGTTTCAGCGAAGGGTTGTTTTGTAAAGCCGTGGATATATTCATCATACGACTCTTTTGTCCTAGTAAGAAAAGTCCCATAGCGCACTTCTTTTAATTTAAATTCTGATTGCTGCCCATAACAAAATCTGCATATATATATCCCTGAAAAACTTTCAACAAGCCCACCTACTGCTACACAGTAAACAGTTCCTTTAATATGTTGGCCTAAATATTCAACATAAACTCCTTCTTGTTCCAGTATTGCAAGGTCTTTTAGAAATGGTTCAAGGACTTTTTCGTATCCAAATTTTTTTACATCATCAGCTTTGCTCAGGACTGCAAGGTAAATGGATGTCAAAGAAGATCTTAATTTAGAAGGTAAATTTGCCAAAACAAAATTTACAGCAGTTATTTTGTGTTTCTTCCTAGAAATTCCTAATGCATTGCACACATCAAAGTCATCCACATACAAAATAAGAAGTATTCTCAGATCTTTCTCAGAAAGAAAGTAATTTTCTCTATAATGCTCTCCGTCATAAAAGGACTGGTATACACTACTACTATGGCTCTTTCACTGTTCTGAACTTGAAAAGACCTTCCCTGCTAAATTTCTGTTACTTAACACCAGCTGTAAATACTGTAGAATGGGAACATACTGAAAACTTCTCTTTTCTTTTGATTCTAGAATATATTTCACAGGTTCAACAGTTTTAAAATTCTCCTTGAAATATGCTCTTCTCTTGAAAGAAGAACAAAAAGGACCATTTTCCCTAAGCGCTGCACTTACTGGGTTAGGTTTACACAATTCATCAACCAATGCCATTAACACTGACTCATCAACAAGGCAGTCATGTTTCTTCAAGTTCTCATCAACAATTTTTCTGATAAATGTTTCAGATGCTGTGCATGAGATAAACTGCAACTCTTCTACCAACTCATCTATACGTTTGCTTGAAACATTGTAAATGCTCTCCAACTTTAACAATACAGACCCAATTTTTTTAAGAAGTATATCAGACAAATCTTTTGGTTCCTCAAAATACTCAGTTACCTCTTCTGAAATATCATCCTGTGCAGAAGAATCATGTCCTCCTGTATCATGTTGACCATGCTGTGAAATCACCTCTGCCTTGTAATCAGTGTATAAATGTGGCATATGCTTTCTACTTTTGTGGGAAGCAAATGTTCCTTATATGTTTGTTTGAAAGTCACAATTGTAAAACACACAGTGGACAGTTTCATGATTCCTTAAGTGATCACCAATATGTTTATGAAATTCTCTTTCTGTAGAATGGCAAGGTGAGCCACACACTTGACATGTGAAAAACTGGACTAGGCCTGGTTCCATTATTGTGCACTTAATGGTATCTTGACATATGTGTATGCAGTGCATTCCATGATTTAAAAGAACAAGGGCAATCAGAGTGTGGGCAGGGTAGTAAATGATGTCTTTGAAATGTGTCATGCTGGAGTCTATAATGCTTTAGAAGAGAAAGCTTATCCCTTCTGACAGCAGTACAGATTTTACATTTCCATCTCATGATGACCTGGTGGGGGTAAACAGAGTGTTTGTACCATACAAATGTGTGTTTGTATTATGGTTGCAATTTATGTTTTGATATTTATACTGTTTTGGCTGATCTCTAAAATTATAAAATTCACTATGCCTCCTCAAAAAGTTGTAAAAATATACTATGCCCTATGCATTTCTAGATAGTTCTATAGTTCTTTTTCTTCCTTTTTCACCAAACAGGCTCACTAGGCACACAGTCAGCATTTAAATACAAGTATTTAAATATAAAAACAAAAAAATACCTATATTAGACAACGTCGTTGGTTATAAACTTTTAAAAAATGACTCCACATATTTAAATCTTACTTTAAGTCTGCTGCAAATATAAGAATTTAAATTTTCAACCGTTGGAAGTCAAACACACCTTTAAAAAAAAAAAAAAGTTATGCTGAAAAATCCTCTGTTCTGACCCTCTGCAACCTGCGAAAAGTCAGTTGTTAGCGTTTGATCAACAATGCATATTGCCACAAACCAACTCTAACCCAGAACACTTTCATTACTTTACATACTACCAACCAACTAATGTTTACTGGATAACAAACAATATACATACTGTATGACTAAACAAACGTGTTGTTTGAGCCAGGCAGCCAGCTTCTTTCAAAGCACGTGGCAATTTCAACAAATTTCATCTCCAAACGGCAGTGTCCAAATGAAGTAAATTTGTTCAAGTGCGCAAGTGCATGCATGCGCATTGTTCTCTATGACTGAAAAACAGAACTACACTTGAATAAACTATGTTGATTTTACTAGTGATACCACAAATGTAGGAAAATTAAGTTAATTTTGTCGTACTTACCTACACTTTAGTTTATTCCTTAAGGAGTTTATTCCTTAAAAATGTAAGTTAACCGAACACAAAACTATATGTAGGAAAGAAAAATGACCTTTATTAAGTAAATTTATGTTTTTTAGATTAGCATATTTTACTTTCACAAAGAAACACTATTTACAGTGCATTTAAAGATATATGTAAATCATTTAAACATATCTTTAAATTCACAACTATTTATTTAAAGATATCTGCAAATCATTTAAAGATATCTTGAAGTGCATTAAAGATACCATAATTCAAGATGCATTTCAAGATATCTTTAATTCATTTTCAGATAATCTTAAATCTTTTACAGCTATTTTAAAATGATTAAGAGATATCTCTAAATGATTTAAAGATATCTGGAAATATTTAGAGATATCTTTACATGTTTTAAATATATCTCTAAATGATAATTTGGCTTGCCATAGCGGGATGCTGGCAAGAGGTCATGGGTGCCTTCAGGTCAGGCCTGCTTGAGGACACTGCACGTCCCAGTCAATCAAGTAAGGAATCTCTTTAGTCCTCTGTCATTAGGAAGGAGAAAGGTGCGGAAAATTTAGTTTAGTTCATGCAGGTATACGTTAGTTTGAGAAGCCAATCCCAGTATAAATTCCAGAGAAAGATACAGGAAAAATAACTTAATTTCGGAGAGTGTACCATCTTAGAAAGGAGCGTGTCAGGATGCACATGTTCTCTTCTCGCTTGCGTGCACACAAGACTGTTAGCCTATTTGATACATGCCTTGTAGGGTATGAGCAAAGCACCTGTGCAGAACATAACGGTGTCAGCCACTATAGGTAGAAGAGAGTGGCGTGTTGCAGGATTGGCTGGAAGTTTCGATTCCAGGTATAATACTCACTTTTTGCCTCTAGGGGTCATCTTTGGACTCAGTCAAGTGGAGAATGTGGTTGGTATAGTGATTTCTTTCTGCATATCAAAAAGCAGCCTGTTCCTTATTTGTAAATATCTTTTTATTTGTATATAAGTTTACCTATAGATATCTCCTAGTTGTTGTATTGTTTTGGTGGAGGTATTTATACTGTATAGATTTTGTGTTTGCAGTGTGCTTTCTTTAATTTGCATATACACTTTGTTTGTATATTTGTACTTATATTTGTACACTTTGTTTGTTTCCTTGTAAATATTTTTATGGATTTTCTTTATTTAAGAAAAACTACAGATTTTGTTTATATACATTTTTGTCTTTATTTTTCATTTTGGGACTGGCACATTCACTGTAAATATCATTCACTTTTTTTAATTGGGACATTATTTTTTTGTGTTTTTGTGCACCTGTAAATAAAACCCACTTTTGTTTTTTGGAAAATACCACATTTTGTGTCAGTGTCTCCATGCCTAATTTCTCTCAAGTCTGATCCTGGTCGTTCCCGAACTACAAGACACCCACTGTGTATTCTGGTGCCAACCTTGTCACTACACAGGGTGTCACAAGCACACATTAAAGATCTTAAGGTACCGGCCTGCTTATCATTCCAAGGATGAACAAAATAACAGTGGGAGGTCAAGCTTTTAGTTACAGGGCCCTGAAGCTGTGGAATGGTCTGCCTACTACAATACAGTAAGAGGTGCCCCTTCAATCGCAGATTATAAATTCAGACTGAAGACTTGCCTCTTCAGTTTTGCATACCCTGAGTAGACCTGCTAATTAGCTGTGCATAGTGCATTACTGTTGTTAGTCATTAGTATTAAAATATAAGTAATACAATATTTATAAACTGTTACTAACCCTCTCCCATTCTGTTTCTCTCCTCGACATCCTCATGTGGCACTTGGTGCCAATGCTCTACTGCCAACTTATCTGCCTGCCTATGGAAAAGTCATCTCAGATATAGCAGCACTGGAATCATCGGGTAGAAGGATCCTTTCAGTAGATTGGCCAGCCCAGCATTGACTTGGTTGTAGAATGGCAAATAGGCAGTCTGTTGGCTTAGGTCTCCAATACTCTGACTGTCTCTGGCTGGTCTGACTCCTCTTCTACAATCTGGCCATGGTTCACCAGTTATCTGATAGACAGATGTTGTTTTAATGTTAATTAGTTTCTACTTTGTTTTGATGTATTTGAACAAAGCTGTATCTTTATATTGTCACACACGCGTGAATAGGGGGCAGCCAATGGGCCCGACAGAGCATGAAAGAACAAAAGAAGGGGATTTAAAACAAAGAAAAATGGCAGAACAGTATTCAGCAGAAAAACAGGAATAAAGACCAAACCTTTTGGAGGTCCACCAGGGTAGCGTCCATTACTGGTTCTCACAGATGACTCCACTTCCAGGTTTCTGCCAACTTGTGTTTCTTCCATCCCAACATGATGACTTCACTTCTGGTCCATTTCCAATGACCTCATTTCCAGTTACTGATTATGTTGTTACCCATCTTCAACATTATTTCCTCTGTTTACTTCACTTCTTGGCATACCTTCATAAAAGTCCTGTCAAACCTCATTTCATGGTCTCTAATGTCTGATACTTACTACTTTAACCGTGGTATCAGTTTGGATAAACTACTCAGACCAACCAACATTATATGGGGGATGACAGAATGGTCGTCCAGCTTGCTGAAGAAGATTAGTCGTATTTACTCCCACTTATTTGGACACACAACCTACCTGGAAGGGGGTTTCTCTCTGAATTGCCCTTCCCAAGAATTCTTCCATTTTTTTTCTACAATGTTTTTGGGAGGTTTTTTTGTCTTCTTAGAAAGTCAAGGCAGGGTGAGCTATCAAAAATGGGGCCTGTTAACGCCCCTTTGAAGCATTCCTTGTGTGATTCTAAACTATATTAAAACTATGTTGTTGTTGGTGGTGGTGGTATTGCATAGCAAAGCAGCACCATTGTCCTCCCGAAAACAGTTCTCAGTCAGCAACAGTAATAAACAGGAGTCAAAGAAGAAACCACAGCCAATGGAACAGTGAATTCCTATGCAGTTTAAGAGATCAACATACAAACCTCACAAGACTATGTTATTTGCTCTAGTGACTTTTAAGTTACTTTTATAAAGAGCCTAGTCTCCTCCAGGTTTTCCTTTAGGGTTGTGACAGACTCTACACTTTCTAATGGATCTGACACATTTGCAATGGTATAACATTATTTCTAGTCATTGTAAATTGTTTCTCTACCAGTGGCTCTCTTGTTATGTTAAAGCAGTTAACCACAGTGGAAAGAATTCACAGATACAGTAAATTTATTGAACATTCACGAATAATTTCAGATTCCATAGTTTATTTTCAGATGTTCACATTTCAAACGGAGCCTTGTTACACAACTTCTAAATGCAAATTAAATTTGGTTCTAAAATATTAAAACATATAGAAAAAAATCATATATAAACACTGCATAAGCTTTTCAAGAAAAAGCCATACACCTACATTATTTATTATATTTGCAGCAAACTGCAATATTTTTAATTAAAAGTAAGCCAAAAAGTGGATATATAAAGTTTACAGAAATCTGTCCTATCACAATAAGCTAAATACAGGAGACAATGTCATTTAGGTGAATTAAAAAACATCTGAAAAAAATACATGAAATACAGAATTGGGCTCTCACTCCAAAACCTGCATACCAGCAAAAGCAGTACAATTTCATACTATAGTAAACCTTGAGGAAATTTTCTGCCTTATTTCTTAGTGTGTCACAATTGCTCAAGCCTTGCAGGGCATAACGTACCGAACATCACTTGCCTAAAGGGATAGTGCACTATTTAACAAGCCTTCTTCAATTGGCTACACATACAAGAGGGCATACTATATTTTCCTTTTGCACAAGAAAACTGAGTTGTGCAAGTTCTGAGTTAACAAAAATATGAAAGGTCAAAATTAATAAGAAATTATTTTTTTCTTACACTGCATGAGTTTTCCAATCAAAACAGTAGTATCCTATCTGTAACTGATTTCTACCTTGTGCCTAATTCTATTGACGAAGCCCCTCCCCCCACCCCCCTAACCCGACCTAGAATCAACAATATACTGGAATAATTAAAAAAAAAACCTGAAGGGGTCCCTAGCTACACTGTGCTTGCATAAAGTTTGTTTTTTTTTAGAACTTTGTGGATTTGTGTCTGTGTGTTCTCCTATAGCATTCACACAAAATAAATGAATAATGATAATGCTGAAATTCCTTAATATGCCTCTTTTGAATAGTCATGAAAATGGGTGTATTTTTATAATTAACTCCAATTTCACAGCTAATACTATTCTTTCATCTTTTGATGTTCTATCTTGCCAAAATTATTTAAAATCACTCATACATTTATTTTTATATAAAAAAAAAATCATCCATTAACTGATTTACTGAAGTGGAATTTTTCCACTACAGTGTCACACAGAATAAGTAAAAAAT
Source organism: Erpetoichthys calabaricus (assembly GCF_900747795.2). Lineage (NCBI taxonomy): Eukaryota > Metazoa > Chordata > Cladistia > Polypteriformes > Polypteridae > Erpetoichthys > Erpetoichthys calabaricus. The sequence goes on from NC_041396.2 coordinate 114,912,936, forward strand.
AATAAAAACAGGGATTAATTTTTTTAAATTATTATTTTGCCAAATGACTTTAATTATATCATAATGTGTTGAGACCTCAGTAAATCTTAAATTTGCAGCTGTTTTCAAAATCACTATTTTAAGGCAGACCAGACTGAGACAATACAAATATTGAAAATTAAAGGCCATTTCTCCTTTTCATTTTGTTAATCACTCCTAATTCATTTGCTTGTCATTTCTGCATATTGTTAATTAAAGAGACTGGAATAAGTGACATATACTCATTTTTTCAATGGCAACTAAGTCAGCTGAAGGAAAGAAAAAAAAAATAGAAGAACACATCACAAACACAATGAAGCAGCATATTTGAGGACAGTAAGGCAAAGACAAAAAAAGCTCATATTTTTTAAATATACATATTAATTTAAAATTACTATATATAAATATTTATTTAATCCTTACCACATTGAATTGTTAGTTTAAGTTATTACAATTCAATTTATTCACATACAGTTCTGCTTAGTGGACAGACAGCACTGCAGATATTTAGACATATAATAGACTAATAACAAAATACTAAACCTAATACAATAAAGTACAATACAATTTATTTTTGTATAGCCCAAAATCACACAAGAAGTGCCACATTGGGCTTTAACAGGCCCTGCCTCTTGACAGCCCCCCAGCCTTGACTCCCTAAGAAGACAAGGAAAAACTCCCAAAAAAAAACCTTGTAGGGAAAAAACAGAAGAAACCTTGGGAAAGGCAGTTCAAAGAGAGACTCCTTTCCAGGTAGGTTGGGCATGCAGTGGGTGTCAAAAAGAAGGGGGTCAATACAATACAATACAATACACAGAACAGAACAAATCCTCAATACAGTATAAAAATAAAAATTTTAGAATTACATAGCAGAATTTAACAGTAGATGATATCACATAATATGATTTGGATTTGTTTAGAGTCCTGGAGACCTCATCACTCAAGCTGCCTCCCCCATTTGGCCATTCCATGGCTGAAACAGTGCTGGGCCAGCCAATCCAATGAAAGGACCCCTGTTTCCCACAATTTCTGCGATCCTCCATCAGGGATGACTTTACCTTAGGCAGGCAAAACAACTTGGCAGGTGGGCCGTGCAACCAAGTGCCACATTTGAGTACCGAGAAGAGAAACAGAATAGGTGAGGGCTAGTATCCAATTATAACTATCATGTTACTTATGTTTTAGTGCTAATGACTAACAACAGAGATGCACAGTTGATGTACAGTTAAACAGCAGCTCTAGTCAGGATATGCTAAACTGAAGTAGTGAGTCTTCAGTCGGGATTTAAAAGCTGAGACCGAAGGGGCATCTCTTATAGTAGCAGGCAGACCATTCCACAGTTTAGGGGCCCTGTAACTAAAAGCTCGACCTCCACTATTATTTTATTAATCCTTGGAATCATAAGCAGACTGGCATCTTGAGATCTTAATGTGTGCTATGGTTTGTAAGTCATGATAAGTTCAGATAAGTAAGCCAGACCTCAGCCATTTAATGCTTTATATGTTAAAAGGAGGATTTTGAAATCTGCCCTAAACTTAACTGGGAGCCAGTGTAAGGATTTAAGAACTGGAGTTATGTGTTCGTATTTTCTTGTTCCTGTAATAATTCTTGCAGCCGCATTTTGGATTAACTGGAGGCTGTAAAAGAACAGTTTGAACATCCAGTGAACACTGCATTGCAGTAGTCAATCCTACTAGAAATAAATGCATGAATTAATTTCTCAGAATCCTGTTTATTTAGAAAGCGCCTTAATTTCCTAACATTTTTTCACATACAGTTTATTATTATTACATACTGTAATAATTCTTGCAGCCGCATTTTGGATTAACTGGAGGCTGTATAAAGAACAGTTTGAACATCCAGTGAACACTGCATTGCAGTAGTCAATCCTACTAGAAATAAATGCATGAATTAATTTCTCAGAATCCTGTTTATTTAGAAAGCGCCTTAATTTTCTAACATTTTTAAGATGGAAGAAACATGATTTGGACAACTTTGTAATATGTGCTTTAAATGACATGCTAGAGTCAAAGATAACTCCTAGATTGCAGGCTGATTCAGTGAAATTAATGGGGATTCCAACTGAGTTAAATGATGACAAAGTATTGTTGTGATCAGCATCATTCCCTCCAACAATTAACATCTCTGTTTTATCTGTATTTAAAGACAAGCAGTTCTCATTCATCCACTCCTTTAATTTACTAACACAACTAATTAAAGACAACATTGGAGAAACATCATTTGATCTGAATGACAGGTATAACTGGATGTCATCTGCATACGAGTGAAAATTAACATTATGTTTCCTAATGAGAGATCCCAGTGGAAGCATGTAAAGTGAAAACCGTAAAGGTCCCAGTACTGAGCCCTGCGGGACACCATATTGAACTTGCTGAATGCAATGTGAGACAGGGTCTGCTAAGCTAGTATTTGGTTTGTACTGTGATGTTGAGATCTGGGATCTTATATTTTTAATTTTCTTATTGAAGAAGTTCATAAAGTCTGTACTGATAATATCTGCTGGTATTTTGCACTGTAGATCTGAATTTCCATTTGTTAATTTAGCCACTGTTCTAAACAGTACCCGAGGATTTTTATTATTGCTATCTATTATTGTAGAACCAGTAAACCCCCGATTCTCTAAAGAATCGCAAATCCAAGAATGGCAATTACTTTCTGTTCCATCCAATCTTTGTAGGGATGTAAGATCATGGAGGGTGGGAGCATCCTGGGAAAGTTTTCATTTAATGAAATAAATATATTTGTAGTAAAGATGTGTCTTTTTGGAGTCATGACTCGTTTGGTTCTGGTGTTTGAGAAGCGCATTGTAGGTGCCTTCGTTCATTGTTTTTATCCATGCAGTCTAGTTTCTGTTTTTCTATGGGTGTGTTGTGAGCTAGAAGTCGTTTGCTGTTAGGAATCATAATTGAACCCCTGACCGCAGGCACTGTGGAGTAGCTGACTGCTGGCACTGTCAGTAGTCACCACTACCTCAAGTTTAAATACATACACATATATAGATAGACGCAGCATTCACTGTGTTTCCCAGTAGACACGATACGTCAGCCTTATTGTGAGTGGAAAAAGTGCTATTTAAACTAATACAGGTAGGTGTGGACACTGGGTTTTCTGATGAAAAAACAATAACGTTTAAAACAGTATCGTTTACATACAACAGATTTTGGCGAATCGTTTAAATGCAAGTATTTATATCTATGTATACACTAATAATGGCAATTATTAAACAATAATTATTATTATTATTATTATTAACCATTCCTCCCACATAAGTAACATTTCGGGGACTGCCTTCTTCTATCTTCGAAACATTTCCTGACTTTGTCCTGTTATTATGCAACACAGTACTGAAGTATTGTTAAATGCCCGAGTCACGTCATGTATAGATTACTGTAATGGTATTCTATCTGGCATCCCACAAAAACTTATCAATCGCTTAGAACTTCTTCAAAATTCTGCTGCCAGGATAATAACCTGCTGTTGTAAATCCATTGAACATATTACACCTATTCTCTCTCAACTTCACTGGCTCCCAGTTAACTACAGAATACAATACTACTGTAAATACTGCTCTTAACATTTAAAGCTCTCCACAACCTCACTGATCTCCTCCAGACTTACACTCCTCTCGCTCACTCAGATCTTGTACTTTGAGAGTATTCAGTGTGGCAATATGGTGCAGCCTTACTTTGTGGAAGACAGACACAACTAATGACATGAGCATAAAATGATGGTTGTCAATTTCAAACTGTGTTTCCTCAATGTGCTCCTTGAGAAAAAACATCATCAAGTTTGAGAAATGTTAACAGCTAACAACAATCTACATAGTGACTAAATACATTTAGCCAAAACTTTGGAGGCTCACTTGAGCACATAAATGCATAGCTTTGCTAGCTTAGCCTGGCTTAGCTAAAGTAAAGATTATAAAACGGGATTTTCTAACGGCCAAATATAACCAAAACAATTGTTCAGCCTTACCTATGAAATTTAATCCCCCGGGATCTGGTTTGGAGCGTACAGCAGTTTGTACAATCCCAAGCAGCACATTATTCATTACTTCACTCCACAGCAGTGCCACTCACAAGTTTAGTTTACAGGTTGTGTTGTGTTGTTTGGGCGCCACTTACTGACTTTGGGAAGCCACTGGGTTTGACTGTTGGGCGCTGTGCAAGTGCGCGTGCGCTTTTGGCACGGGTTGCATCTGGCATCGGTGTATATATACAGCCTTCGTAAACATTACTAAATGAAGGTTTTATATGCAGTGGTGTGCGTGTTCGGGCGGCGGTTGTATTGTGACCTGAAGTTTAGTTTACAGGTTGTGTGTTGTGTTTTTTGGGCGCTACCTACTGAGTCTGGGAAGCCACTGGGTTTGACTCTGGGGCGCTGAGTCGCAGTGCGCGTGCGCTTCGATGCATCCGTCGTCCTGCGTCCGTCGTCCTGCGTCCGTGCATATATACAACTGTCGTTTAGTAATATAGATAGATAGTATTCTGGGCGAGCTTTAAAGAGGGCTTTTTATTTTTATTAACACTCTCTGTCCATGCAATTTGAAAGACATGTAGCTTTGTTGTTCTCCATCTGCGCTCCAGTTTTAGACACTCTAATTTAAGAGCTTGAGTGTTTTCATTAAATCAGGGAGAGTTTCTATGTGCTTTGATCACTTTTGTTTTAAGGGGAGCCACTGTGTCCAGAACATCTCTCAAGGTCACATTATAATGTGATGTTAGCTGATCTAAATTGTTTTCCATGCTTACATTTGATGTTAACTGATCTAAATGGTTTTCCACAATTACACTCGACTTACTCAAAGTATCTGCGAATTTTGAAGCAGAATTACAATCTAGATGTCGCACTGTCTTTGTTTTAATCTGTGAGTGTGTTGGCAAGGGCAGGACTAAATCAAATGTAATTAAGTAGTGATCAGAAATAATTTCATTTAATGGAGTAATATTTAAATTTTGAATTTCAACTTTGTAAGTTATAATTAAATCTAATGTGTGGTTATGATTATGAGTTGGACCTTTGACAATCTGACAAAATCCTACTGAATTTAACAAATAAGTAAAACATCAATGTGTACATTAAAATCCCCCATCAGTACTACGTGATCATAATTTATAGCCAAATCAGATAGAAGGTTGCTAAATTCAGTCATGAACAATGAATATGGCCCTGGTGGTCTGTAGACTAGCACTATAATTGTGTTGGAATCTGTTTTAATATTTAAAATGAACGCCTCAAAGGATGTAAAGCTGCCTAGATTTTTAGATGTGATTTGCATTTTGTTACAATGAATTATTCCAAGTCCTCCTCCTCGACCACAATCTCTAGACTTATGAAGGAACGAGTATCCATCTGGTGATGCCTCAGCTAGGGGAACAGTGTCACATTTACTAAGCCAGGTTTCAGTGAGAAGACACAGATCAGATTTTGCACTTAATATAATATCATACTAACATACATACATAATAATTGTTCATCTCCGTAACAGGTGATGAAGTGTCACAATTGGTGTCCGTTAAAGGCTGATTGTTTCTTGCGGAAAAGGAATATAATAAGCACTTCTGTACACTTTGAATAATGAGAGTCGAGAGGAAGCTACAATTACTTTTAAAAAATATCTGATTAAGATATTGGGGTATATTAGCTATTAGCTGGTCAAACTAGTTAGATGGACTGAGCGGTAACAATTAATTTGGTAAACTTCATCTATTACTATGTAAAGACATAGTAGGATCATTTAGAAAATATGTGAATGAAGGTATGAACACAGCTGTTTCATAGTACCGTGAGCATTATGGACACATACAGTATATTATATTCTGAAATTTCATTTTTCCACTGAGTAGATCGTACTAAAGTGTTAAAGTAAATGCTTGCTGAAGTAAGTGAGTCACTAACTCTTTAAGAAGTGACTTTGTTATGATATTACAGTGGTTTAAATTAAATGTTTTGAGCTAAGCTAGGTACTAAGTTGGGTCTAATAATAAAATAAGTATATTATAAAATATTGTATATATCAAATGGATGACAAGAACAACATAATTATATTCCTAAAATAATGCAAATCAATGACAAACAAAAGGTAGATAGTAAGAATGTTCAAAAATAGGTGCTTTACTGCCAAAAAAAAAAAAAAAGACAAAAACTTTCAATGGAAGCCTCACACACCCCTTCACTCCTCTCTTCTACAAACCAGTCAAAAAATAAATGCCTATTTTAAACACACAGAAATTATCAATGGGTGCTATTGGGTAGTAATGATAAAAATGTCCAGGCCTGACAGTAAAATGGATGTATGGAAACAATGATTGTGGATAGCCATTGTCCAAGTCTTTAAAAAAAAAAAAATTAGCTTTGACACATAAGCATCTTTCAGCCTGCTTCACTTACGGCAAATCCTTTCAATAACCCTGTATTCACCTTCCTGTTTCCAACTTGGCTTTACAACATGCTGCTCCAGAATAGACCTTTTTCCTTGTTCTTTTATGATAATCTGCTCTGGCGATTGATGTAAACCTATGCATTAATTGTAAACTCCCTATGTGAATATATATTGTTGAATGGAATACTGTGATCCAAATGCTATTAATTGCCTGAGGTATTACATTCTGTCAAGCATCCAAGTGTTTGCTTCTTCGTTCCTTCTTGCTAACCCAAATTTTAAAAAGACCACTAAAACTACAACAGTGGTAAAACTAAAAAGAACCTAAACTGCTACAGCACTGGCACCTGCCACCTACACTCTTAAAGAAGCAATGCACTCTTTTCAGTTTAACATCTTTAGACTCTAGGTGGCAGAAACACATTACAGTATTATGAAGCCTGCTGCCTGAAATGTATTGCTGTCTTTATATTACAATTTCAGAAAGATTTAGACAAGAACAGGCCATTCAGCCCAGAAAGGCTCACCAGTCCTATTCACGTAATTCCTCCAAAATAACATCAAGCTGAGATTTTAAAGTAATAGTCTCAATCCTCTGTATTATTCCTTTCATAATTTAGAACACTTCAATCATGTGTGCCTCTTAATCTCCTTTTGGTTAAATTGAATCATCTCAGTTCTGGAATCAGCCTAGTCACACTTCTCTGGACTTTTCTAGAGCTTATATGTCTTTTTTGTAGCCTGGACACCAAAACTGCGCACAGTACTCTAGATGAGGCCTTGTCAGTGTGTTATAAAGCTTCAGCTTAACATCATTTGACTTGCACTTTACACATCATCCGATGTAACTGAACATTCTGTTAGTCTTCCTAATAACTTTTGAACACTGTCTTGAAGTTGATAGTGACTAGTCTAATATGCATCCTAAGTGGTACTTATGTATTAAAACTAGCAAAATACCCGCGCTTCGCAGCGGAGAAGTAGTGTGTTAAAGAGGTTATGAAAAAGAAAAGGAAACATTTTAAAAATAACGTAACATGATTGTCAATGCAATTGTGTTGTCATTGTTATGAGTGTTGCTGTCTTTTATATATATAATATACACACACACACATAAACATATATATACATATATACATATATACATATATTCATATCTACATATACACATATCTACATATATATATATACATATACACATCCACATATATATACATATATTATACACATATCAACATATATATACACACATACATAAACACACACATATACATATACACATACATACATACATACACACATACATACATACATACACACACACATATATATAATATATATATATATATATATATTATATATATATATATATAATATATACACATATACAGACACATATATATACATAAATATTTACATATCTACATATATACACATCTACATATATATACACATCTACATATATATATATGTAATTGTGTTGTCATTGTTATGAGTGTTGCTGTCATATTAATATATATATTATATATAGCAAAATACCCGCGCTTCACAGCGGAGAAGTAGTGTGTTAAAGAGGTTATGTAACCATATATATACATAAACATATATACATATATATATACATATACAAATTTACATATCTACATATATATATATATATATATAGATATAAATATAGACATACATATATACATGCATACATTCACATATATATATATATATATATATATATATATATATATATATATATATATATACTGTATATATACATATCTACTTATTGGCTCCTGTATTTAGGATATAGCGGGTTGGATAATGGATGGATGGACATCTGTATGCATAGCCCTATTTGCCCGTTTTCATTTTTTTTCTTTCTTCAGTAATATTTCAGTAAACCCGGAGCTTGTCAGTTCAAATCCTGGTACTGACACCACTGTGTGACCCTGAGGAAGTCACTTCACCTGCCTGTGCTGCAAAAAACAAAAGTAATGTAACAAATTGTACCTCAGATGTTGCAAGTTGCTGGAATAAAGGCATAAGTAAAATAGATAAATATGTATTATACACATAGGAACTATTCATTTATTTTCAGTTAAGTCATCTACAGCAAACTTTTATAAATGAGGGTTTCTCATTTTTAGATAGTGCAAACTGTTTCTTCTTCATTGACGTTTTCTCTTGGAGAGCTTTTTTCATTTCATTGAAAATTAAAGCAGCAGCTGCCAAAATATGTAGCTTTCTTATTAATTTTTCAACATTGTGTAAAATAAATTTATAAAGTAACATAAAAGGTTTAAATACTGGTTATCCTTTTACACTAAAATATTACTAAAGAGATACAAAAAAAGTAAAATGGATATGTTCTTTTTCTTTAAGGAGATTAAATATTACTGAAGAAAGAAAAAAAAAATAAAACAGCCAAATGGGACTATGCATACGAACTTTTACTTGCTTAACTTGTGGAGGGTGTATCCTGTAGCAAAGCCCTAACTTTTTTCGTGAAAGCCCGTTTCAGTCAATAGTTCTTAAAAAAAGGTGTAAAGATATTGACAATAAGCTAAGCAAACCCAGGAAGACATGGAATCGTTTAAATCAAGTATCATTACATCTTCCTTTCTTAAAGAGAAGTAAGGTAGTACTTATAAGCTTACATATTTATATATAGACACACATACATATATATATATATCTATATCCGAAGCCGTGCAAGCACACTGTTGAGAATGCAACGTATAGTTGTACAGAAGAAAAGCAATCTTGCCTCAAATGAATGGCAACCTTTTGTAGGTCTATGAACTTAATTTAAACTTTAGGTTTACATGGTGCTTTCTTTCCGAAGTACCTGCACTCATGAATATGTCTGTATGTGTCAGTCGGTCAAATCCACGCGCTTCACACCGGCGAAGTACCGCTTTTAAATTTTTATTAAGAAGAAAAGAAAACCTTTTTAAATTGAGGGAAAATATACTAATAACAGTTTGTTAAGGATCTGTTTTTTTGTGAAGCTGCCTTCACTCGAGTGATCACTTCGACCTGACTTGCTGGCCAACTATAAGCGTTACCTGGTAGGTAACCACCCATACAATCAGATTGTGAATCAGACTACGAATGCCGTGAATGGAATTACCCCGATCTACATGTTGTCAAATAAACAAACCACACGCCGTGGCGCGGAATGTAATTTACTCCGATCTACATGTTGTCAAATAAACGAACCACACGCCGTGGCGCAATTTTAGGGGCTTTGCCTGTAGCGCTGACGTCCGAGGTTCGATTCCCGTAAGGGAGTGAAGTGAGTGGCTGGTTACCTACCAGGTAACGCTTATGGTTGGCCAGCAAGTGAGGTAACATCAGCCACGGTGCCTTCAGTTGTGAGAAGCAGATCATAGAATGGTTGAAAATAGTTTACTGTCAAATAATGCAAAGAGTACGCGACACGTCTTTCCCCCTTATTCTTGGCTCATCAGGCGTACACACTCACTGCACTTGCTTACGGTAATCGAACCTCGGACGTCAGCACTAGAGGGGCTTAGCAGCAGTGAAGTATTGCTTTTAAATTTTAATTAAGAAGAAAAGAAAACCTCAGAGGTTCGATTCCCGTAAGGGAGTGAAGTGAATGGCTGGTTACCTACCAGGTAACGCTTATGGTTGGCCAGCAAGTGAGGTAACATCAGCCACGGTGCCTTCAGTTGTGAGAAGCAGATCATAGAATGATTGAAAATAGTTTACTGTCAAATAATGCAAAGAGTACGCGACACGTTTTTCCCCCTTATTCTTGGCTCATCAGGGGTACACACTCACTGCACTCGCTTACGGTAATCGAACCTCGGACATCAGCGCTAGAGGGGCTTCGCAGCGGTGAAGTATTGCTTTTAAATTTTAATTAAGAAGAAAAGAAAACCTTTTTAAATTAAGTCTTAAAAAGAGGTGTAAAGATATTGACAATAAGCTACGCAAACCCACCAAGAAATGCAATCGTTTAAATCAAGGCGCGAGTCAAAAAACACCATCCCATAATATTAGTTAACGATTAACACATTTCTATATGTATTGTAAGCATACAATACAACTGATAATATGTTGCACTTATTTATCTGGTGTACCGACATTTTTGCACGTTTAACGTCTGAAATCTAACGTGGTTTGTGCCCTTCAGAATGAAAACAGTTTGCATTTACCTTTTTAGTAAAAGGCGAGCTTTTAAGCCTGAGAAATCACCCCGTAAATGCAACGTTTAATTGCACATGTGTTAATATGTATGCTTACACAGTATTAAAAGACAGTGAACAACGTCATTTACCTTTGTTCCCGCGTTTGATAAAAGGCAAGCTTTTAAGCCTGAGAAATCACCCCGTAAATGCACACGTTAAATTGCACGTGTTAATATGTATGCTTACACAGTATTAAAAGACACTCAAAAATTAACGTCATTTACCTTCGTTCCCGCGTTTGACTCGTGCTGTAAATCTCTTCCTTGTTTTTAGTTCACGTGATTATGTAGGAGGCGTGATGACGCGATACGTGACTCCGCCTCCTCCATTAGAGTATATGGACAAAAAACAGGTTCCAGTTATGACCATTACGCGTAGAATTTCGAAATGAAACCTGCCTAACTTTTGTAAGTAAGCTGTAAGGAATGAGCCTGCCAAATTTCAGCCTTCCACCTACACGGGAAGTTCGAGAATTAGTGATGAGTGAATCAGTCAGTCAGTCAGTCAGTCAGTCAGTCAGTCAGTCAGTCAGTGAGTCAGTGAGGGCTTTGCCTTTTATTAATATGTATAGATTATAGTTTTATTTCCAACGTGTAATATCAATGGTAAAATCAATGGTAGGCTCCGCCGTGAGTGGTAGCCTTTCCAGCAGCTCCGTGTACGACTTTATATTTCTACCTTTTTCTTACTACTTGGACATGGATTTTTATATGCCAAGACTCGTCTATTCAGATAGTCAACTTCAAGCGCTGAAAACAAAGGCCTGTGCCGGTTCCCTATTTACCTAAGTGGCTAGCGAGAAAGTGGCGATACAAGCCTTTGGTGCCTTCTGTGATCCTGGGAAATGTGAACTCACTACCAATAAGATCGATGAACTGGCTGCACTGGTGAAAAATGTCAGGACCTACAGAGAATGCAGTTTGTTGTGTTTTTGTGAAACGTGGCTAACGACTAGCATCCTAGATGCTAGCGTGGAGTTACCTGGGTTTAGCACAGTTAGAGCTCAGGGAGGCGAGGGAGCAGTACAGGAGAAAGCTGGAGCAGAAGTTGCAGAATAACAGCATGAAGGAAGTGTGGGATGGGATGAAGATCATCACTGGCTGTAGCTCGAAGCGGGGTGCCACCATCGAGAGAGACGTGGAGAGAGCAAACCTGATGAACAACTTCTTTAACAGGTTTGGCCACCCTAACCCATTCTCACCTCAGAGTACTGCATTCTCCACCCATCCTTCTGCTGATACCAGCATAGGAGAGAGTTTCCCCCACCCACAATTACAGCAGCCCAGGTAAGCAGAGAGCTGAGGAGACTTCGTGCCAGCAAAGCAGTGGTTCCAGATGGAGTATCGCCACGACTGTTGAAGGCCTGTGCGTTGGAGCTGGGGAGTCCTCTACAGCGCATCTTCAACCTGAGCCTGGAACAGGGGAGAGTCCCAAGGCTTTGGAAAACATCTTGCATCACCCCAGTCCCAAAGGTATCACATCCTGGTTAGTTGAGTGACTTCTGGCCTGTCGCTCTGACGTCACATGTGATAAAGACCATGGAGCGGCTGCTGCTTCACCACCTGAGGCCACAGGTCTGCCACGCCCTCAACCCTCTGCAGTTCGCATACCAGGAGAAGGTGGAAGCGGAGGATGCCATCATCTATATGCTACACCGATCCCTCTCCCACTTGGACAGAGGCTGTGGTGCTGTAAGAATTATGTTTCTGGACTTCTCTAGTGCCTTCAACACCATCCAACCTTGGCTCCTTGGTAACAAGCTGACAGAGATGGGAGTAGATTTATACCTGGTGGCATGGATCGTTGACTATCTTACAGACCGACCCCAGTATGTGCGTCTTGGGAACTGCAGGTCTGACATTGTGGTCAGCAACATTGGAGCGCCACAGGGGACTGTGCTTTCTCCAGTCCTATTCAGCCTATATACATCGGACTTCCAATACAACTCGGAGTCCTGCCACGTGCAAAAGTTTGCTGACAACACTGTTATCGTGGGCTGCATCAGGAGTGGGCAGGAGGAGGAGTATAGGAACCTAATCAAGGACTTTGTTAAATGGTGTGACTCAAACCACCTACACCTGAACACCAGCAAAACCAAAGAGCTGGTGGTGGATTTTAGGAAGCCCAAGCCCCTCCTGGACCCTGTGATTATCAGAGGTGACTGTGTGCAGAGGGTACAGACCTATAAATACCTGGGAGTGCCACTGGATGATAAACTGGACTGGACTGCCAATACTGATGCTCTGTGCAAGAGAGGACAGAGCCGACTATACTTCCTTAGAAGGCTGGCGTCCTTCAACATTTGCAATAAGATGCTGCAGGTGTTCTATCAGACGGTTGTGGCGAGCGCCCTCTTCTACGCGGTGGTGTGCTGGGGAGGCAGCATAAAGAAGAGGGACACCTCACGCCTGGACAAACTGGTGAGGAAGGCAGACTGTATTGTAGGCACGGAGCTGGAGAGTTTGACATCTGTGGCAGAGTGATGGGCGCTGAGCAGGCTCCTGTCAATCATGGAGAATCCACTGCATCCACTGAACAGTATCATCTCCAGACAGAGGAGCAGCTTCAGCAACAGACTGCTGTCACTGTCCTGCTCCACTGACAGACTGAGGAGATCGTTCCTCCCCCACATTATGCGACTCTTCAATTCCACCCAGGGGGGTAAACATTAACACTATACAAAGTTATTGTCTATTATCCCTGCCTTGCACTCTCCATCTTGCATTTTTTTTTTAAACTTGCACTGCGTTTTTATTGCTCTTTAATTAATATTGTTTTTATCAGTATGCTTCTGCTGGAGTATGTGAATTTCCCCTTGGGATTAATAAAGTATCTATCTATCTAATACTTTTTATTTACTTGCATTAAATTTCATCTGCCACAAATCTCCCCAAGCCTGTATGCTGTCCTAATCACTTTGTAACGATTCAACAGATTGTAGATTATCTGCCAGTCCTCTTAGGTTGGTACCATTTGCAAACTTAACAAGTTTATTATTTAGATTTGCTCACATCTATACATTACACCCTAAATTCCTGCCTCTTTTAGTATGATGTCCAACCTCTCATGTGGGACCTTATCATATGCTTTTTGAAAGTCTAAATGAATAATACATGCTCCATTTTGATCATATCCTATTTTTGCTTCCTCATAGAATTTCAGTATGTTAGTAAAATATGACCTCCCTCACTTCAACCAAAGATGACTGTTCAGTAAAACTCTTGCCCTTACCATGTTTTGCTCAATCTTATTCTTAACAATTCCTTCCATTAATTTACCTGTGATGTATGTTAAGCTTTGCTGCCTTATAGTTACTTGGATCTGCCCAATAAACCTTTATATATATTGGGATAATATTTGCCATTATTCAGTCTTTTTTTCCCCAGTGCACATTGACTTCCTAAAAATATGCGTCAAGGGTTTATATTTGTATTTACTAACTTCATTAAGTACTCATAGATAAATATTATCTGGTCCCAGTAATTAGTTTGATTTTTGCCTACTTAATCTGAGTAGTTCTTCTCCCACTACTATCGACTTTCTCACATGTGAAGACTACCATATTAATTTGGATCTTCTGGTTTTGAAGTCTGGTTTGGGGTTTCTCTTATTTAGATTAATTAAATATACTTTAATATTAATTACTATTATTAATAATTAAAATGAAAGTTTAATGAATAGGTTTTTTATGTAGTTAAACGGCTTTACATTTCTCCTCTATTTATCGAGATTTTTGGCCTTAACCCTTATTTGAGTTTGTAGGTCTTATTCTTTTAAGAATCCATGGCCTTTTTAACCCCTTTTTATACATTTTGGGCCTTAATCATAACAGTATCAAAAATAAAAACATGTGAATTATATATTATTAACTGAAAGCTGTTTGTACTGTTATTCTTCATGTCAATTAATACTAACATTGAGGTTGTCTACCTTTTAATTTGTATAAAAAAATAAACACACAAAAGCACACACACAAGTCCTACAAGTTATGATAGATAATTGTTTATCATGTTAAAACACTGGACTTGGAAAAGGCGTTCAACCGTGTCCCTCAGGGAATCCTGTGGGGGTGCTCCGAGAGTATGGGGTACCGGACCCCCTGATAAGAGCTGTTCGGTCCCTGTACGATCGGTGTCAGAGCTTGGTCTGCATTGCCGGCAGTAAGTCGAACCCGTTTCCAGTGAGAGTTGGACTCCGCCAGGGCTGCCCTTTGTCACCGATTGTGTTCATAACTTTTATGGACAGAATTTCTAGGCGCAGCCAGGGTGTTGAGGGGGTCCGGCTTGGTGGACTCAGGATTGGGTCACTGCTTTTTGCAGATGATGTTGTCCTGTTTGTTTCATCAGGCCGTGATCTTCAGCTCTCTCTGGATCGGTTCGCAGCTGACTGTGAAGCGGCTGGGATGGGAATCAGCACCTCCAAATCTGAGACCATGGTTCACAGCCGGAAAAGGGTGGAGTGCCCTCTCAGGGTTGGGAGCGAGATCCTGCCCCAAGTGGAGGAGTTCAAGTATCTCAGGGTCTTGTTCACGAGTGAGGGAAGAATGGAGCGTGAGATCGACAGGCGGATCAGTGCGGCATCCGCAGTGATGTGGGCTCTGCATCGGTCTGTCGTGGTGAAAAAGGAGCTGAGCCATAAGGCAAAGCTCTCAATTTACCAGTCGATCTATGTTCCTACCCTCACCTATGGTCATAAGCTATGGGTAGTGACCGAAAGAACGAGATCGCGAATACAAGCGGCTGAAATGAGTTTTCTCCGCAGGGTGTCTGGGCTCTCCCTTAAAGATAGGGTGAGAAGCTCAATCATCCGGGAGGGGCTCAGAGTAGAGCCGCTGCTCCTCCGCATCGAGAGGAGTCAGATGAGGTGGCTCGGGCATCTGATCAGGATGCCTCCTGGACGCCTCCCTGGTGAGGTGTTCCGGACACGTCCAACCGGGAGGAGGCCCCGGGGAAGACCCAGGACATGCTGGAGGGACTATGTCTCCCGGCTGGCCTGGGAACGCCTTGGGATTCCCCCGGAAGAGCTAGAAGTAGTGGCCGGGGTGAGGGAAGTCTGGGTATCTCTGCTGAAGCTGCTGCCCCCGCGACCCGACCTCAGATAAGCGGAAGAGGATGGATGGATGGATGGATGTTAAAACACATTGTAGTTATTACTTGACCTTTCCTTGACTGAAACTTTAACTTAAACATTTAACCTCCCAAAAAAGGCATTTCAATTTTCATCTCCTTACATGCTATTAGTAAATCACATAGAGAATAGTAGTTTCTGATATGTTTATTTACATAATATTATCAAATTCTTTATTATTAAATTCAGTTTTAAAGCTGACCTGGAAGAGAGACGTGGAATCAAAATTTATTAAAATAGTTAACTCTTGTTTCAAAGAAAGTAAACAAAGCAAAATCACAATGGCAAATGTAAAGCACTAAGGAAAACAAAAAGCCCTACAACAATCAGAGACTGTGGGGTGCACATCTTTTATACCATGGCTACCATTATGTAAGGAAACAAATGGCAGATGCAGCATTTGCCTAGCAACCATCATAGTGAAACAAAGCTCAACATTTTGGTGCCACTGAAAAAAAAGTCAATACACAAAATGGGGAGAAATTAACTTCACTGAAATGTTAAAAAAACAAAATGAAACATTTATAAGATCCTGACAGTAAGGACAATTTTTGCTTATCTGCACATTTTACCATGAATTTTCTTTTTTTTCACTAGCCTGTCATTTAGCACTCCTGTCAAAAGCATTAATAAAAATAAAGATAATGTCATAAGCACCATTTTGATATTGATGAAAAACAACCCCTCAAACCCCCCGCTATATTAAATGATAATTGTGCATCTCCCGTGATGACTGCTCACTAATTACCTATACTAAAATATAATGGGTCAGTTGTAGTGTAGCTGAGACAGTACTGTACTAACAGCAGACCAAGACTAGAGTATGTAGTAAGGTAGTAAGAGGAGATGATTCTCAGGGCTAAGTGCTGTCTCAGTGGATGGAGGTATCAAGATCAATACTGTGTTTAGCTAATCTGTAGCTATTCTTGTTTTGGCCTTGTGTTTCTTCTCACTGTGCTCAGCTGGCCACCTGATTGTCCGTTAATGGCGGCCCTCCAGCCATTAACATCTTGCCTTCTCTACATTAACAATGTACAGCTGCACCTTCCTCTCAATTTAAAAGAACAGAGCACAGGGATAAAAGTAGATCTTCATGTAAAAAATTGTAGTTGTTAAGATACATTCAATTGAAATGAGTGTTACTGTTTCTGTTGTAAAAGTTATTCACTTCACTTCGAATTATTGTCAAACACTACATGCCGAGGGGTACTACTGTCGTTAGTGCAAGTTACTGTGACTTACTGGAGACCAATGTGAAGCATGCTAATTGATCCAAGAGGCGGGGACTGCTGTCTCAAGGAGTCCTTTTGCTGCAAGACAATGCCAGCCCACACACTTTTTGATATCCTTTAAAAAAAAACCAAAATAGATAAAAAATAATACAGGGTGACAAGACATCCTCTTTTTGAGGCATAAAACAGTGGTCTGGATGGTATTTATAAAATCCCTAAAATTTTCCGGGATTTTGTCTTGATTATTACTTAGACTGTGTAAACAAACAACAGACCTACATATTTTGTTTAATCCATATGTGACCCATACACAGTGCCCTCCATATTGTTTGGGGCAAAAACACATTTTTCCTTCATTTACACCTCTGCTCCACAGTTTAAAAAAAATTATAAATCAAACAATTCAGACGTAAATAAAGTGCTCATTGCAGACTTTAATTTGAAGGTATTTGCATACATTTTGGTCACACCATGTAGAATTTACAACACTTTTTATACATTGTCCCCACATTTCAGGGCAACATAATGTTTGGGACAATTAACGTCACAGGTGTTTGTGATTACTCAGGTGTGTCTAACTGCTTCATTAGCGCAGGCAAAAGATACCTAAGACTCTGGACTCTGTAGTTGTCATTGTTCAACATGAGAACAAGAGCTGTGTCAAAGAAGCCATTATGAGCCTGAAAAACAAGGATAAAACCATCAATAGAGACATCAGTATAACATTAGTATTACACAAATCAACTGTGTCAAATATCATTAAAAAGAAAGAACACACTGGTCAGCTTAGTAATTGCAAAGGGACTGGTAGGCCAAGGAAGACATCCACTGCTGATGATGGAAGAATCCTCACTCTAGTAAAGAAAAAGCCACAAAAGCCTGTCTGACAGATCAGAAACAGTTTTCAGGAGGCAAATGTGTATGTGACAGAGACTACTATCTGCAAAAGACTTCATGAACAGAAATAGGGAGACCATAATGCAAGATGTAAACCACTAGTGAGTCACAAAAGTAGGATGGGCAGACTACAGTTTATGAGACAGTACTTAAAAGAGCCTGCAGAATTAACTTGTATCAGAATGATAGCAAGAGCAAAGTGTAGAGATGAAAAGGAACTGCCGTAGATCCAGAACATAACATCTCATCTGTTAAACATGATAGTAGGGGTGTTACAGCTTGGGCATTTATGGCTGCCACAGCTAATGGCACCCTTATCTTCATTGATGATATAACTGCTGCTGGCAGCTGCATGATGAATTCTATGGAAAGATTTGCTCAAGTTCCAGTAAATGCCACCAAACTCATTGGATAGTGCTTCATCCTACAAAAAGATAATGATCCCAAATATAGTGCTATTGCAACACAGAAATTTTTCAATGCAAAAATATTTCTTGAATGGCCAAGACAGACACAATATTTAAATCTAATTGACCGTGTCTTTCATATGCTGAAAAGAAAACCTAAGGGCACATGCCCCTGAAACAAGCAGGAGCTGAAGATGACTGCAGAGAAGATGCTCAGCACCTGGTAATGTCTATGAATAGCAGACTTCAAGCAGTCATTGCTTGCAAGGGATATGCAAGAAAGTACTAAATATGCTGCTTTAATATACTTATCATTGCTATGTTCCAAAAATGATGGTGCCCTGAACTAGGTGAGGATCATGTATAAAAAATGTTGTAATTTCTACATGGTGAGACCAAAATCTATGAAAATACTCTTAAATTAGTCTGCAATGAGCACTTTAAACTCATCTGAATTGTGTGTTTGTAATATGAAAGAGTGGAGAAGAGGATTAAATCAAGGAAAATGTGTCTTACTCCCCCCTTAATCACTGTAGTGCACCTGCTTTAAAAGCTACTGTGCATATGCACCATAATGCCTAGGATGACTAGAATTCATGTGAAAATTCAAGAAAAAAAGAAAAGAACTAGTCACCACTGGATCAGATATGCAAACACTGTGTTTTATTCTTTTCTGGCCGTATGTTCTTTCAATGTGAAACCATATTAATTATGAAACTGATGATGAATTATAATCGAATAATACAAATATTTATATATATATACATATATACTTGTTTCATAAGACAATGGTGATACACCTGTCCTTGTACTTTAAAATTTGGCATGACATTGTCTTTAATTGTTCTTTTTCCACAAAAAAAACATAAGTACTACATATTTAATAGGCTTTAAAAGTCTTCAAAAATACTACGTATAATTTGATTTTTTCACTTATGCAACACATTCCAAATGAAGCATCTGTCCATTTCAATTTACAACAATATGGATATTTAACATTCACAGACCCTATAAAATTTCTTTATTATATTCATAATCAATGTGTGAATTATAATTAAACCAATCATTGCAATTTCTGAGCCAAGGCAAATATCTGTTTTAATTTGCATGTGAAATGGTATAGTTAGTAACAGTAGCTCTATGAATTTCTTGTTTACTTAAAGATTTTTTGTGCATATTTAGTTATAGTATTTCTGTTCACTTCAGGATTTTTGGGTATATATTTAGTTTCAGATTTTTTAAATTGATTTCTGTTAAAGCTGAAGGCCAAAAATATTGCACTCACAAAAAATCAAGATACTGGAGCAGATTTAAAGTAAAGTTAAACAGGTTCTTTTACTGAGGTCATTGCTGAGTACATGTTTATACCATATATGCATTACAGTCTACTATCTATTAGTTCCCCAATAACCATAATTCCTCATTACTATGGAACCCCCAATAGTTCAACAGATGTACAATATACTAAATATCCCCCCTGCCACCCACTTAAAGCTGTAACCATGGCTAACAAGTAACAAACAGCATTTGGCAATCTAAGATCCAGAATATCAAAATGAAACAGAACACATGCTGCTGGCAATGTAGTTTGTACTCTAACAAGTGAATGAATAAGGGTAGACTACTTCTTTATCCCACTAAATCTGAAGATTATTCTGCCCCTTTATTATCCATCCATCCATTTTCCAACCCGCTGAATCCGAACACAGGGTCACGGGGGTCTGCTGGAGACAATCCCAGCCAACACAAGGCACAAGGCAGGAACCAATCCCGGGCAGGGTGCCAACCCACCGCAGATTGGACCACAGACATTCTTAATAATAGGAAACAGTTTTGTCCGGCTGGGCACACACATCTGACTCATTAACCTTTAGTACTGGTGCACCGCAGGGATGTGTCCTTTCCCCACTACTCATTTCACTTTATACAAATTACTGTACCTCTGGTGATTCATCTGTCAAACTTCTTAAATTTGCAGATGACATTACACTAATTCAAATCATTTTAAAAAATTATATGTCCATATCCAGACAAGAGGTAGAAAATCTGACACTGTGGTGCAGCCATAATAATTTGGACCTTAACATTAAAAAAATTCAGGAATTTCAAAAAACTCTGGATGTGATCATAGATTTCAGGAAACAGATGCCTGCTCACCCATCACTCTATGGCTTGGCAGAATTATTTAACTTTCTTGGTACTGTGTTGTCACAAAACCTAAAGTTGGACAATAACATCACATGCATTATTAAGAAAGCCTATCACAGAATGTTCTTTTTGCGTCAGCTAAGAAAATTCAATCTCCCTCAAGCAATGTTGGTCCAGTTCTACACAGCCATCATTGAACCCATTCTAACCTCATTTATAACTGGTTGGTTTGGTGCTGCCTCTGTTCAGGCTAAGGCCAATCTGCAACGCATCATCAAAGCCTGTGAAAGCATCATAGGCTGTAAATTTCCACACACTGAAGTCTTATACAAGTTCAGGGTAAGGAAGAGGGCTGCAAAGATAATTGCTGATCCTATTCATCCAAAACATTACCAACACTTCCCTTCTGCAAACGTCTTCTTTCAGTGACAGTTAAAAGAACCCATCACCTAAGCAGCTTTTTTCCACGTGCAGTTATTCTGACTAGTCAGGTCTGAACTTCTACTTAGCATCTATCTACATTTTGTGACAATAACCCGGCACAGACAGACACAAGTGGCACACTTGTGGCACACTTACACGAATTCACGCTTTTTATTTTCAGTTCTCTTCTTTACAGTCCTTTGCACTTCACACACCATGCACAAATCACCACAAATAACTCACAGTCCTTTCTCTTCTTCTCTCTATTGCCGCCTCTACTCCACTCCTTGCAAGCTCCATCCTCTTCCACCCGACTCCGGCTCCCCGAATGGAGTGAGGTGGCCCCTTTTATCATACACCCGGATGTGCTCCAGGTGCTCCCTGATGACCTTCCTACAGTACTTCCTGGTGTGGCGGAAGTGCTGCATACCATGGCTTCTGAGCCATCCAGGTGTCCTCTGGTGGTGGCCATGGGTCCCCACAAGGTTGATCTTCCATGCTCTGTTCCTGTGGCCCCAACACCCACCAGGGTGGCTGCCTTCTCGTGTTCCAGGGGAGGTACTGCTCCTCTCCTGGTCCTTCCATCTTCCAGGCGTCCCAACTGGGCATGAGCCCCAGCCGTCCACCACAGTATGTATATCTGCACAATGGACTGTCTGGACATTTTAATCCAACTATCTCTTTATTCTTTTGCATTGTGTTGTCTTTGTATGTTCCACCAATACCATCAAGAGAAATTCCTAGTACACATTAGTGTACCTGGCCAATAAAGTTAATTCTGCTTCTGATTTAATGAACGGCAAAGTTACTTTATCAGAAACAAAGTTACAGTTTTTGTCTTTTCCATTCTCTTGAAAAAGAAAAAAAATTCTTTTACATGCTGTATCTTAGCAATAAATGTGCACTTTAAGTTCACAGCATCCTTGTCACCATATTTGTTATAAGGCAGAAAATAGTGCACTCACAAATAAGTCAGGAACAGATGTAATGTAATATAAACTTGAACTGGGTTCTTTTGTTGATGTTGCTGACTATACATTTACACAATAAATCTATTACAGTCTACTTCCTATTAGCTCCCCAATACCCATAATTCCTTATTACTACCGAACCCCTAATAGTTCAGTAGACTTACAATATACTACAGTTTTGTCTGATCTAGTATGGTGCTTACATTTTCCTGTTAAGAAAAGGAAGAATATTGTACCTAATTATGATTTTTGATGTAACCAATTTTGAGTTTGAGCAAGATCAATAGTAGTAACAGATACATAAACATCAAAGTAACCTCTACATAAAGTTCCTGTGAAGCTCAGTCATTTAACTGTCTACTCTAAATTTAACAAATAATACATTTCTGTTAACTTCAAATACATTTGTAAAATTTTCAAATGCAGCTAACAATTTGCCAGTAATAGCATAGATTGAAGGATTTTACAAATCATTCATATACATTACAAAATCATCGTAACTTTCATTACATTATATTTCATTACAATATCATTGTTTGTGTTGAGAAAACTTGGCATTGCTCCTGTGGTGTCACTTAAAAACGGACAATTTGATGCCAAATTTACAAACCTAATACACTAATATCATTCACACAATAACTGACAAAAACATAAATAATTTCCATCTGACTTTACATGTATTATATTGGTACATTATCAATCAAAAGGGATTCCATTTTTAAAAAAAACAAGCACAATTTGAAACAGGAGTTAAGTATGGAAACAGATTTTTCACAGAACTTTCCTTCTTCCTTCCACATCATATCTCAGTGCAATATCTGTCTAAGATATCACTATAACATGAAATTTCAATCAAATCAGGCAAGCTATTTTTAAGATTTTGGGGTGCATATTTTTTCAATACCCCTACAATCAAAAAAATATTTATATATTCACTGGGTCACATGTTTTGGGCCTGCACCAAACTAACACCATTTTGGACCAAAAATTTTAAGTGCCTTTCAGACAGCCTTGGGGTCACAATCCCTCCTAACCCATTAACAGCTGTGTTCGGTGTTCTTCCAGACGGACTTGAGGTGGAGAAGGACAAGCAAACGGTGATTGCATTCACTACACTTTTGGCACGCAGACTTATTTTGTTAAATTGGAAGAATCCTAACTCTCCTCTGATAAGTCAGTGGGAAACCGATGTTTTATATTATTTGAAATTGGAAAAAATCAGATTCTCAGTTAGAGGATCTGTACAGAATTTTTTCAAAACCTGGCAGGATCTAATCAATATTATTTTAGAATAAGAGAAATAACTATTACCGCATTTATTTTCCTTCTCCATTTTTTATTTACCTATATATTTCTTCCTTTTGTTTATTGTTGTCTTATTAAAAAGCCCTAAGCAATTCTCCTTTGTCTAAGCTCTCCTTCTCAGGGGTGGGGTTTGATTTGTCTTCAGTTTTTTAATTTTTTTTTTGTTATAAATTGATCTATTTGTATGGAATGATTACAATAAAATTAATAAATAAAATTAAAAAAAAAAATTTATATATTGTACCCCTAAATATTGATATATCATAATATTTAAGGTATACCCTAGATGTACCATCCTGCCAAGTTTCAACTTTCTAACTAAACAGGAAATGGCATTTCTGTTGATGAGTGAGTGAGTGAGTGAGCTTGCCGTTGCCTCTGTGCAATTGTAAACATGTGGTTGCCTTGGCAACAGACAAGCAGCCCTCGACAGACGCATTAATTGCATTTCGGTGTGCCATCCCATAGAGAAGGGTCTCAAAAGAGTTCAAAAATCTCATACCTCCCCTACCCCCAACACCAGTGTGGGCAAAGTGACTGCCCAAGCCAGGCTCAGCCAGGCGTGAGAGAACATCAGTGTTGACGTACACAGCCCCGGGCCAGTGGCAAACATGGCTGAAAACTAATAAACCACTGAGTGAGTGAGGTATTCACATCCTTCTGTCTGTAGAGCCACTGAAGCGGGGCGTGATCAGTCGCCAGGGTAAACTGCTACCCTCCCAAGTAGTGATGCAGGGCCTCCACTGCCCACTTAATCGCTAAACATTCCTTCTCTGTGGTTGAGTAATTGCACACCCTGGGAATCAGCTTCCTGCTGAGAAACGTGATGGGGTGTTCTTATCCCTTGAAGTACTTTACCTAAACTGAAAGCCCTGCATCTGCCTGCAGAATAAATTCCTTCAAAAAGTGTAGATTCCACAGAACCAGAAATGAGGATAAAGCGGATTTTAAGTCTGAGAAGGGTTTGTCACAAGCATCGGTCCAGACAATACTATGGTTCTTTCTGCCCTTTGTCAAGTCAGTAAGGGGGGCAGCCCAATGCCAAAATTAGGAATAAACTGTCTGTAGTACCCCTCGAGCCCGAGGAAGGCACAAACCTGCCTCTGTGCACGTCCCCCACTTTATCTATCTGAGGCTGAGCAGGCCCTTCCCCATGGAATACCCCAAATAACTAGTTTCTCTCTATCTTGTATAGAGGGAGGCGCTTTGCAGATGGCCAAGACCCATAGGAAAAGGGTATTCTATACTTATTCCCTATTAAAAGAGGCCATGGTGAAGTGTCTGATATTGCAGTCCAAACGTAAAAGTTCTTCCCTTTAAATTTTAGATTCATATGTTTTAATGTCCCCATGGGCACAGTGAAGGTTCACCCGGTCTGTGAGCCTATAAGGGGCCTGCTGGAACAAGTCACGGCGAACTACACAGAGGTTGCTACCAGAGTCCAACAGCGATAGGATTTCATGTCCAGCCAACTTTAATAGAGACCTTAAAATTGTCCTTGACTAATAACATCTTGGGGGTAACTTGCAAGCCACATACTTGGGCCAGACCGATTCCACCCATGGCATCAGCGACCCTAGAAGCCTGTACTGGTTGGATCGAAGTTGGGGCCAAGCCTGGATAGGCCTTCTACTTTCGGGTGGCTTGGGCACCCTCCTGTCTTCAGGTCAGGACTAACAGCGAGTGGATATCATTCCAGAGCATCTCATCACAAAGGTCCTCATCTATCCCTGACAGGACTGCGTCAATAGCGAGTTTCTCCACAATGCGCTCAAAGGTGTCCATGTGGAATGAGTTTTGAATCCAGTCTACTAAGTCCTGAACTTGTCCTCGTATAGGCCAGTCCTGTTCAATGTGCCAGACGAAACTGGCGCCTCTTGGCCACCAAACTCATAGCCGTGTGGGGCAGGATCTGTTGCTTCAGGAAATCATAATCATCAAGCCTTTCAAGAGGGAGGTTTTACATGATCTGTATGGCCTCTCCAGTTAAAAACAGGACCAAAATAGCTGTCCAGTCTCCCCTATCCCAGAGCATCAGTGTTGCTGTGCGCTCGAAGCAGAATAGGAAACACTCCGGGTAGTCCAAGGGAGTCATCTTCACCAGCACATCCCTTGGGTGCGCAAAGACAGGAGCGCCCGAAGGAGCTTCATCTTGCTCTGCCGGTATTGGGATGTTATGTGCCTCTTGGGGTTCCACTGCTGCAAGACTCCACTTTTGGTACAATGTGACGCGTGAGTCACTGCCTTGAACCCAAGAAACGATGCGTAGTCTAAGGATTTCAGTAAAATCAGCTTTATTCAGCATTAAACAGGAACAGCAAGGTTACTTATTGCAGCAGGAGCTACCACTCTACTACACACAGACACAGCAAACGGACAGGGCTGGAGCCAGATCAATGGCCAAGTTATGGTGTTCCCCGCATTGCCCATCAGGTGACAGACGCGTTGCGGTGAGCTTGCCATTACCTCTGTGGCGCTGCAAACCTATGTGGTGCTGTGAACCTGCGGTTGCCTTGGTGATGGACAAGCAGCCCCCAATTCACTGACTGACTGACTGACTGACTGACTGACTGACTGACTCACTCACTCACTCATCACTAATTCTCCAACTTCCCGTGTAGGTAGAAGGCTGAAATTTGGCAGGCTCATTCCTTACAGCTTACTTACAAAAGTTAGGCAGGTTTCATTTCGAAATTCTACGCGTAATGGTCATAACTGGAACCTGTTTTTTGTCCATATACTCTAATGGAGGAGGCGGAGTCACGTATCACGTCATCACGCCTCCTACGTAATCACGTGAACTGAAAACAAGGAAGAGATTTACCGCACGAGTCGGGAACGAAGGTAAATGACGTTAATTGTTGAGTGTCTTTTAATACTGTGTAAGCATACATATTAACACATGTGCAATTAAACGTGTGCATTTACGGGGTGATTTATCAGGCGTAAAAGCTCGCCTTTTATTAAAAAGGTAAATGCAAACTGTTTTCATTCTGAAGGGCACAAACCACGTTAGATTTCAGCCGTTAAACGCGCAAAAATGTCGGTACACCAGCTAAATAAGCGCAACATATTATCAGTCGTATTGTATGCTTACAATACATATAGAACTGTGTTAATCGTTAACTAATATTATGGGATGGTGTTTTTCGACTCGCGCATTGATTTAAACGAGTGCATGTCTTGGTGGGTTTGTGTAGCTTATTGTCAATATCTTTACACCTCTTTTTAAGACTTAATTTAAAAAGGTTTTTTTTTCTTCTTAATTAAAATTTAAAAGCAATAGTTCACCGCTGCGAAGCCCCTCTAGCGCTGACGTCCGAGGTTCGATTACCGTAAGCGAGTGCAGTGAGTGTGTACGCCTGATGAGCCAAGAATAAGGGGGAAACACGTGTCGAGTACTATTTGCATTATTTGACAGTAAACTATTTTCAACCATTCTATGATCTGCTTCTCACAACTGAAGGCACTGCTATCGTGGGCTGCATCCGGAATGGGCTGGAGGAGGAGTATAGGGACCTAATCAATGATTTTGTTAAGTGGTGCGACTCAAACCACCTACAACTGAACACCAGCAAAACCAACGAGCTGGTGGTGGATTTTAGGAGGCCCAGACTCCTCATAGACCCCGTGATCATCAAAGGTGACTGTGTGCAGATGGTGCAGACCTATAAATATGCAGCTGGATGATAAATTAGACTGGACTGCCAATACTGATGCGCTGTGCAAGAAAGGACAGAGCCGTCTATACTTCCTTAGAAGGCTGGCATCCTTCAACATCTGCAATAAGATGCTGCAGATGTTTTATCAGACGGTTGTGGTGAGCACCCTCTTCTACGCGGTGTTGTGCTGGGGAGGCAGCATTAAGAGGAAAGACGCCTCACGCCTGGACAAACTGGTGAGGAAGGCAGGCTCTATTGTTGGCATGGAGTTGAACAGTTTAACATCTGTGGCAGAGCGAAGGGCACTCAACAGGCTCCTATCAATTATGGAGAATCCACTGCATCCACTAAATAGTATCATCTCCAGACAGAGGAGCAGCTTCAGCGACAGACTGCTGTCACTGTCCTGCTCCACTGACAGACTGAGGATATCGTTCCTCCCCCAAACTATGCGACTCTTCAATTCCACCCGGGGGGGGGGGGGGGGGGGGGGGTAAACATTAACATTTAACATTATACAAAGTTATTGTCTGTTTTTCACCTGCATTATTATCATTCTTTAATATTATTTATTGTATCAGTATGCTGCTGCTGGAGAATGTGAATTTCCCATTGGGATTAATAAAGTATCTATCTATCTATCTATCTATCTATCTATCTATCTATCTATCTATCTATCTATCTATCTATCTATCTATCTATCTATCTATCTATCTATCTATCTATCTATCTATCTATCTATCTTTCTATCTATCTGTTACAAACTTAAAAGGTTTAAATAAAACAGAAATGTATACCTTTATTTTTACTTCCTTAACTTGTGGAGGGTGTATCCTGTAGCAAAGCCCTAAGTTTTTTCATGAAAGCCCCTTTCAGTCAATAAGCCTTAAAAACAGGTGTAAAGCTAAACTTGCAGCACCGCTATTCAATTACACTTGCCTAACGCTTCTCCTAAGGGGACATACTGTGGGATCTGGGCATCAGTCAAAGCACCAATCACAGGCCCGATTAGAAAGCGGGAAGCTGTGATTTGTCGTCTCCCTCCCATGTAACAATCACAGCCCGTGTTACAACGCACTATGTATGTATGTATATATGTATATATGAAGAGGATGGATGGATGGATGGATGTATATGTGTGTGTTTATGTATATGTGTATATGTATGTGTATATATATGTTGATATGTGTATGTATATATGTATATATATGTATATGTAGATATGTGTATATATGTATATATGTATATGTATATATATGTTTACATAACCTCTTTAACACACTACTTCTCTGCTGTGAAGCGCGGGTATTTTGCTATATATATATGTGAATGTATGTATGTATGTACTGTATATATGTATGCCTATATATAATATATATATATATATATATATATATATATATATATATATATATATATATATATATATATATGTGCATATGTTATGAGGGGCCGTTCAGGAAAAAAAGATTGGTTAGTAAATATATACATTGGTTCAGATGTATATATCGGTTTGGATACATTGGTTGAATATATACATTGGTTTTAATACATCCGTTCAGATATATATATCGGTTCACATATATACATTGGTTCGGATACATCGGTTTGAATATATACATCGGTTTGAACACATCCGGTCTGATATATACATCGGTTTAAATACATTGGTTGAGATATATATAAATTGGTTTGCATAGATCCATTCTGATATATATACATTGGTTGAGATACATCCGTTCAGATATATACATCGGTTTGAATACATTCGTTCAAATATATACATTGGTTGAGATATATATATATTGGTTGATATACATTGGTTTATATATATATATATATATATATATATATATATATATATATATATATATTGGTTTAAATAGATCCGTTCAAATATATACATTGGTTGGGATTTCCGGGCAGGCACAACGTGGCCACCCATGTTTAGCATCTCCCTTTCGCTTCATCATTGCTTCAACACTGTTGTAATTATTGTGCATATTTTATGCAAGTAGCATATGCCTGTCTGTCGCGTTTTGTTTCGTAAGCCTTCTTGGTTGGGGGTCCTCGATTTCAAAGCACTTTTTTTCCTTTCATTATTTAAAACACTCGCACAGATACCCGCCTCTTTGCCTCGCTCCGTCCCGCCCCGGCTCTTTGTACCCAACTCACTCGCTCCCTCTTGTCCCTCCCATGACAGATTCTTCTCAAAAGCTGAGTTACCGGAAAGCATTGATCACAACCGCAGTATGTCCCATTTTTTCACCTCATGAGACGCTGGTTTATCAGTGACCGAAAGCCGCCCGGTGATACCTGTTATTCCGCATTGGCAGCATTTCATTAAAGGGCGATATGCTTCAGCAAGGAATTTAGTCCCATTTGCTGAAAGGATGTTATAGAGGAAAACACTGGAGTTGCTCTGTTTCTTTAAAATGTTGATCAGGGATCAAAATGACCAGAATATTCCTGCTTCACAAATAACTGACATTTAACTGTTTTTATAGTAAAACTGACAAAACAACACACGTACACACGCACGTACTTAAACTCACAAATCGTGGGTCCCACATACTACTGATTAAGTGTATGTGTCAGGGGCAATCATCAATTGACACTGGTTTATCATTAACCGAAAGCCGCCCGGTGATTTCTGTTATTCCGTATTGGCAGCATTTCATTAAAGGGCGATCTGTTTCAGCAGGGACATTAGTCCTGTTTGCTGAAAGGATGTTATGGAGGAAAACACTGCAATAGCGCTGTTTCTTCTGAATGTTTATCAGTGATTAGGGATCAGAATGATCAGAATATTCCTGCTTCACAAATAACTGATGTCTGTTTTTATTGTAAAACTGACAAAACCACACACACACACACACACGCATGTACACATACACAACACACACTCAAAGTCACAAATCGTAGGTCGCACACACTACTGATTAAGTTTATCTGTCACGGGCGATCATTTTTTTCACCCCATAAAATGTTAGTTCGTCAAAGATAGAAAGCAGCGCGGTGATTTCTATTATTCCTTATTGGCAGCATTTCATTTAATATAATGATATAAAAATCATATAAAATGGTATAGAATCTGCGTTGTAGACGTATTTTTTGTCATATTTCTTCAAAGAAGTCTTTAATTTGCTTAAAAAAATCTTACGCCACACCTGTGAACCGTTGAAAATCGCTGATCTTAATCAATCAATATATATTTGAACCGGTGCTCTAAAATATCTGTGCCTTGTAGAATTCAGTATCCCTTCTCTTAGGTGCACTGAGATGTGATTGCTGCGGAAGTCCTCTTGTTTGGGTGCCTTTGCGCGCCGCTTGTCATTTGTTTTAACGCATGCTCTGTGCAAAATGCTGTCATATCTTGTTATTAAACATGCACGCGCAGCGATGTCCTGATGTCTGCGTTCTAAGGCTGCAAGTATATTAAACGCTATTGACGCTTTACCAAGGTGCTCTGTGATTGAGGGCAGACAGTAAACTTTGTTAAAATGATATCGAAAAATACCAGTCGTCAGTTGTATTTTCAGTCGTTTTGGCGTGTTTACTGTTCTGTTACCAACAAATTCTTCAACAGGGCTCATCAACAAAGAAACATGGATAGTAAGATTTAGTAACATATCAGTAATAATAATACATTGCTCGACACCCAGTAACACTTTACAGACATTTAAAAGACTGCTCGTTAAAATAAATGTAGCAATCCATTGTCCTGCTATAAGTGATAGCTTGTTCTTAAATATTTGCACAGGTGGTTTTTCCTGGGGATAAAAAAGGAAAAAAAATCCACGGGAAAGGCTTTGTTGTTGAACTCAAATTTCACCTCCGCCATGCGAGTCATTAAAACTATTGGAATGAAAACGCATGTCTCATCCACATGGTCGGGACGCTCATTTCCATGGCTGCTGCAGAGCCATAAAATGTGTGTCCTCTGACTGCTGATTAAAAAATGAACACTAGAGAGGTAAAATTATGCAAAATTGATTTTAAAAGGTCGTAGGTATAGTTTTATATATAATCTTCTCCACTATGTGTATGTATCTTATCCCCTACAGGGAACACTCATTTCCATGGCTGGAGCAGATCCGCTTGTGTGCACCCTATCTGCTGCTTTCAAAATGAACCCTGGATAAGTAATATTATCTGAAATCCATGGTAAAAGATTGATAAAAGTCTTCTACATCACTTTCAAGTCTACTATATCCCATTGTCCTCTCCACTCAAAGGGACACTCACTTCTACAGCTGAGCTTTTCCCTCAGAGTTGTGAGCCCCAACTGTTGCTTGCAGAATGAACATTAGACAGCTCAAATTGTTATTGGATTGGCTATTTTTTTCATTATATATTAATATTAATTTATTTATTCATTCAGCCTCTGTTAAAAAAAAGCACATTTTCCTTTAGAGGACAAATAGAATGCTATCTATCTATCTCTATCTCTATATCTATCTATGAGATTTTGAAACATTCATATTTGTCAAAGGAGGTACCAAATATCCACTGATACACATTTGTATGACAAGTCAATTAAAGAGTCCGACAAACAGCAACTGAGATATTGAAACATTTTATTGAATCTGTTCTGACAGTTATAGTCTTTTAATTAAAATAATGATTATAAATTATCAGAAAACGTAGCCATTTTAATGTCAGCATAAAACCAGGCCAGTAACATCTTTGTGAAATAATATCAGCAGTTTTATAAATTCCAGAATGTACACCGATAGCACTGGCATGAACTTCCTTACAAGTATCCTTTGTCTCCTGAACTCAACAAATAACTTTCATATTCCTCCTGTTGCCTTGCTAGTCTTTTTGACAATAATAAAGGTCATCCCCTTGAAAAAATTATATTCACGCACCAATTAATAATATGGTTAGAATGTAAAGCAATTCAAACAAACCTGCGAAATGTGCATTTTCTTTGTTTAAGTTGACTTCTTCAATGGATCTAACACTTACAACATGGGGCACCACAACACACATACACAAATATCTTTCAGTATTTTTAAAAATAGCCTTGAAAATTGTTAGTATCTGTTCTCTATCCAAGCCACCCATTTACAAAAGAGATTTACAGGCTTGGGCCAAAAGATAAAAAATTAGACGGAAAGAAATGCCAGTCTAGTGCTTGCCACACTGACACTCGCTCATACTACTACAGTTTAAAAGTGCCACCCAACCTGATGCCAACTCTTTCAGATGGGTAGTGAAACCTGGAAAATGTATTAATTGGCACAGGAAAAAAGTTTAAAGACTTATTCTGACAGTGACCAAGTTGGGGATTGTTGATCTGTGAAGTGGCAGTAAAAATAAAAAAATATTTTAAAAATCTGATTACAAAATATATCAAGAAACATTAAAAGGTATATAATGATTAATTTATGAAAACTCCATAGAATAGTTTCTAATACATGTTTTTCTTTCAACAGTCATGCTAATGTCAGAATTTGTGTGTTTTATTACCTATACTTTGTGCACATATTGAAGCTGTTTTATGGAAAACGCAAGCACATGAGTAAATAATTGTCAGCGGTTACAATTTAAATGTATATTTGCAGTATATACTGTATCATGAAATGCCAAATTAGAAATGAGAAGATGATGAAAAGTTATTTTTTGCTCAATATACTTTAAACAAACTGATCACAAAATTTCCTAATTAGTTGACTTTGTTGGTACCCTAGATTGGCACATATCTTGGAAGAAGTCGTATCAGGTTTATTTGAATTTTAAAAAACCTAAATAATAATAATAATAATAATAATAATAATAATAATAATAATAATATCTTACATTTATATAGCATTTCTCTGGCTACTCACAGTGATTTTCATAGACATACTTAAAAAAGACAGTGTAAGCGCTTGATTTTTTTTTTTTAATTAGTGGATGAGTAAGGAACATAGTAGACAAAAAAGTGATATAGAAGACTTCCTTCAATCTTTTTAAATAAATTGTGGACAATTTTGTAATTCCAGTATTAATTTTGCAAGCAGAAGACAAAGGGCACACATTTCTACACCATAGACCAGGGGTCTGCAACCTTCACTATCAAAAGAGCCATTTTGCCCCCTCTTCCTCCAAAGAAAAACAGTCTGGAGCCGCAAAACATAACACAGCTTATAAACTTTTAAAAGTTTTAATCTTTTTTTAGATTTTACATGTTACAACCACAGAATACAACAAACAGAAGTGCAGTGTACGTGTGCAGGCCTACTTTGAAATAAATTAAACTGAACTATGCAGGCTTATTTGAGTCCTTCCTATACCTGTGTAAAATTAAAATAAAAACTAGCCCACTTTAATATAAATAAAACATTTAGCTGTAGCTTAGCAGCTTTAAAAAAGTAATCATAAAATTCCATTTCAGTGTGCTCTCATCCTCTTCAGGTTTCCCTCTCAGCCAGCAATCAACTGAAGCACCTGAACATACAAAAAAACCGACATCAGCTCCGGGTCTGAAATGAATGTGTTTTTTTTTCTGAAAAATAATAGCCTATTAAATGCTATTGTTCTCACCTGTTTAATGTGACTTCTGTTTCTGAAGTTCGCTGCAGATCATCTCTATGTCGGGGCTGTACGATGTAACTTTGACCTTCACACAGGACTGTAGGCTCTCATGTGTGAGGCGGGAGCAATATATGGACTTTATGAAGTTCATGCTTGAGAAAACTTGCTCACATAAGTATGTTGAGCCAAAGATGGACAGGACTCCAAATGCATATTTTTTCATGTTCATATACGTTTCAGGAATGGCACTCCATGTGTCGAAAACAAGTTTGTCGGGTTTGGGGAGGTTTTCAATATCACTCCATTTGTGCTATTTAGCGAGAGCAGCCTTCTGACAGGCGACTTCTTCAAGATCCGCTGTCAGGCATTTGAACTTGGACACCCATAAATCTTTATCCGCTATGTCGGCCAGTTCAATTTCTAGATTGGGCTTAATTACTCCTGTGAATGCGGATGTGTTCAGCAGGGATGGGTCGATGTCCAGGGGTGTGACAGGGAAGGAGAGAGTGTTTTTTTTTTCTTTCTGAACTCACTGAATCTTTCACTAAATGCAGCTTGCATTGCAATAATTGTACTGTGGAAATAATCACAATTTATGTGATTGTTCGCTTCTTTGAACTCTCTCAGGGAGGGGAAGTGAGAGAGCGTACCTTTCTGTACATCTCTGGCAAACACTGTCATCTTGCGCTCAAACGCCAAAACATCCTACGCCAAAACATTTAAAGTCAGAGAATAGATGTTCTGATATTTTTATGAACGATTCTTTCATGTATTCTCCGTCTGTGAATGGCTTACCCCACCTTACGATCTCTTGAGCTGCCACAAAACTAGCAGCTGTAGTTGACTGTGGAGAAGTGATCCACTTTGTGAAAGTATGTTTGCTCTGTTCAGCTTTCCGTTGCAGTTCCGAAATTGCTCTCTTTCGCTCATCTTCACTTGGGTATTTTTCAGTGAATGCTGAGTGCTTGTTTCGAAAATGTCTTTCAACGTTACATTTTTTGTTGTTCGATAATTTATCGCCACATATTAAGCATACCGGTAAGCCAGCGTCGTTGGCGGTGAAGGCAAATGCTTCTGTCCACGCAGAATTAAACTCTATTTTCTTCTGAGATTTTTCTTTTTTGGGATTTATTCATGGTTAGTGCAGGGGTCGCACACTCCAGTAGCCGCCTGCAGGTAAAGGCGAGGGCTATAGACGTAGATGTGACGCATATTTTAGTTGACAAATTATAAATAAATAAAAAAATTAGATGTTAAAGTGTATAACAGTAGTAGTAGTAGTGGTAGTAAATAAACACACATATATATATATATATATGAATGGAAGAGAAGGTCTGTGATACGGTTTGCATATTTGCAGTTGGAGATCCACAAAGGAAGAAAAAACGAATCACGTATCATAAAATAGTTTTATTCCTGAGCTTTCAACCCCTATCAGGGGTCTTCATCAGAGGATAATGCTTAGTCTTACAAGAATCAAAGGCAATATATAGCAACACATTCGGGGGGGTGGGGTTGGTGGAGGTGACTAAGTCCGTATGATCAAAAAGGGGGGGGGGTTATCATTAAATTAAAGTGCATATGTCCTTCTTAAGTTGGCATATGCTGGGTTTATGTCCAAGTGTCTGTTGATGGCATTTTCATCTGATAGCCAAGACTCGGCCAACTCTCTGGCGCTTTTTGTACTGGCCTTAAATTTTACATTTACGTTGTCCCAGTTGAATGTGTGTCCTGTCGATTTAGTATGTGCATATATCAAAGATAGTGCGTCCTTTCTTCTGACAGCGTTGCGATGTTCCTGTACACGTGTTGAAATTCGGACTTAGTCACCTCCACCCACCCCCCCCCAAACCCCGAATGTGTTGCTATATATTGCCTTTGATTCTTGTAAGTCTAAGCATTATCCTCTGATGAAGACCCCTGATAGGGGTTGAAAGCTCAGGAATAAAACTATTTTATGATACGTGATTCGTTTTTTCTCCCTTTGTGGATCTCCAACTGCAAATATATATATATATATATATATATATATATATATATATATATAAATACAAATTAAATTAAGAAATTGCCATTATTCATTTTCATGTTTTTTTTTTCTCAAGGCCAAAGGGAGCCACTACAAGGAGGCTGAAGAGCCGCATGCGGCTCCAGAGCCGCGGGTTGCCGACCCCTGCCATAGACCAAGCTGTGGAAATGAGTGTCTCTTCTGCTAGAAGGGATTAAGAGACACACTCGATAGGCTTATTAAAGAAACTGTGCACAATTTTAACAGCCTGGTGTTCATTTTGTAATGGACCATGGCAGATGAGGAATGCCACAGACTGCTACAAGTTTTTAAAATACATTTGATGAGTTTTAATCTCCCATGAAAAACGGTGCACAGAACTCCTATGTGTTTTATAGGATAATTGCACCTGCTGTGAAAACAAGATTCCTCTCCAATGTACAGGGGTTAAAGGGTGGTTGTGATAGGAAATTTATTTATTTATTTATATAGAACTATATTTCATTCCAATAGTTTTAATGACTCACATGGCGGAAGTGAAATTTGAGTTCAACAACAAAGCCTTTCCTGTGGATTTTTTTTCCTTTTTTATCCCCAGGAAAAACCACCTGTGTAAATGTTTAAGAGCAAACTATCACTTATAGCATAATGGATTGCTACATTTATTTTAACAAGCTGTCTTTTAAATGTCTTTGTAAAGTGTTACTGGGTGTCAAGTAATGTATTATTATTACTGATATTTTACTAAATCTTACTATCCACATTTCTTTGTTGATAAGCCCCGTTGAAGAATTTTTTGGTAACAGAACAGTAAACACGCCAAAACAACTGAAAATACAACTGACGACTGGTATTTTTTGATATCAGTTCGGATTCAGCGGATTGGAAAATGAATGGATGGATGGATTTTAACAAAGTTTACTGTCCGCCCTCAATCACAGAGCATCCCAGTAAAACATGAATAGCGTTTAATATACCTGCAGCCTTAAAATGCAGACATCAGGACATCGCTGCGCGTGCATGTTTAATAACAAGATGTGATAGCATTTTGCACAGAGCATGCGTTAAAACAAATTGATTAAGATCAGCGATTTTCAACGGTTCACATGTGTGCCATAAGATTTTTTTAAAGCAAACTAATTAAAAACACAAATAAGTCTACGATGCAGATTCTATACCATTTTATATGATTTTTATATCATTATTTTAATAATATACATACACTATATGTGGACTATAAAGCAATACATGTATAATTTCGTGCATTTTAACCAGTTTACATCTCTCAACTTGTTAAAAATTTGTATATAATCAATTTATATGAACCTTTATTTCAATAATATACACATTATGTTTGTATTGCGTGTGCACCTTACTGTGTAATTATTTCAATGAACTTGTGGTATTGTTGAGCACAGTGTCCCTATTTATACTCCACTACGCAGCGGCTGAATTTGATCACGCATTCACATGTTTAATAATAGATCCTTACGTTTTATAGCGCCTTTCTTACTACTCAAAGCAATTTGTAAAAATAAATAAATAAATAAAATAACAGAAAGGAAGCCCCCCGGACACAAACCAGTGATCATTTAACTGTGAGTTAGCATTTTACTCCTACCACCACCTTTTCCTGTTAGATATGCCGCATTATAATTTTGAGCACTATTTTTTTATTTTAAACTGTCATAAATAAATTATATCAAAAAGGTTTTTTAAAAAGCCAATTCAAAGCAAAGAGGGTAAGTAATAACTATTTTCTTTTGTAAGTCAATCAAAAATGCTTAAGCCTAAAAAACATCGTCCTGTCAAAATAAGAGACTCTTTCGCCTGGTTGACGTGAATCATCTTTAAATGAAATGCTGCCAATAAGGAATAATAGAAATCACCTTGCTGCTTTCTAACTTTGACGAACTAAAGTTTTATTAGGTGAAAAAAATGATCGCCTGTGACAGATACACTTAATCAGTAGTGTGTGCGACCTACGATTTGTGACTTTGAGTGTGTATGTGTTGTGTGTGTGTACGTGCGTGTGTGTGGTTTTGCCAGTTTTACAATAAAAACAGACATCAGTTATTTGTGAAGCAGGAATATTCTGATCATTCTGATCCTTGATCACTGATAAACATTCAGAAGAAACAGCGCTATTGCAGTGTTTTCCTCCATAACATCCTTTCAGCAAACAGGACTAATGACCTTGCTGAAACAGATCGCCCTT
Source organism: Erpetoichthys calabaricus (assembly GCF_900747795.2). Classification (NCBI taxonomy): domain Eukaryota; kingdom Metazoa; phylum Chordata; class Cladistia; order Polypteriformes; family Polypteridae; genus Erpetoichthys; species Erpetoichthys calabaricus. The sequence goes on from NC_041396.2 coordinate 114,950,491, forward strand.
TAATGAAATGCTGCCAATACGGAATAACAGAAATCACCTGGCGGCTTTCGGTTAATGGTAAACCAGTGTCTCTTGATGATCGCCCCTGACACACACTTAATCAGTAGTATGAGGGACCCATGATTTGTGAGTTTCAGTGTGTGTGTGTGTGTGTGTGTGTACGTGCATGTGTACAGGTGTGTCGTTTGGTCAGTTTTACTATAAAAACAGTTAAACGTCAGTTATTTGTGAAGCAGGAATATTCTTGTCATTTTGATCCCTGATCAACATTTTAAAGAAACAGAGCAACTCCAGTGTTTTCCTCCATAACATCCTTTCAGCAAATGGGACTAAGTTCCTTGCTGAAACATATCGGCCTTTAATGAAATGCTGCCAATACGGAATAACAGATATCACCGGGCGGCTTTCGGTCACTGATAAACCAGTGTCTCATGAGGTGAAAAAATGGGACTACTGCGGTTGCGATCAATGCTTTCCGGTAACTCGGCTTTTGAGAAGAATCTGTCATGGGAGGGACAAGAGGGAGTGAGTCAGGCGGGTACAATGAGCTGGGGCGGAACGGAGCTAGGCGAAGAGGCGGGTATCTGTGCGAATGTTTTAAATAAGTAAAAAAAGTGCTTTGAAATCGAGGACCCCCAACCAAGAGGGCTTACGAAACAAAACACGACAGACAGGCATATGCTACTTGTATAAAATATGCACAGTAATTACAACAGTGTTGAAGCAATGATGAAGTGAAAGGGAGATGCTAAACATGGGTGGCCGCGTTGTGCCTGCCTGTAAATCCCAACCAATGTATATATCTGAACGGATCTATCTGAACCAATATATATATCTGAACGGATGTATCTGAACCCATGTATATATTTAAACCAATCTATTTAAACCAATATATATATCTAAACCAAAGTATATCAACGAATATATATATCTCAACCAATGTATATATTTGAACGGATGTATTCAAACCGATGTATATATCTGAACGGATGTATCTCAACCAATGTATATATATCAGAACGGATCTATGCAAACCAATTTATATATATCCCAACCAATGTATTTAAACCAATGTATATATCTGAACGGATGTATTAAAACCAATGTATATATTCAAACCAATGTATCCGAACCGATATATATATCTGAACCAATGTTTATATTTATGAACCAATCTTTTTTTCCTGAACGGCGCCTCATATATTAGATAGATAGAGATAGAGATATATATATATAAATATATATATATATATATAAATATCTATCTATCTAATCTATCTATATATCTATATATCTATATATATCTATATATCTAATCTATCTATATATCTAATCTATCTATATATCTATATCTATCTATATATCTATATCTATATATATATGCATATATACACACACACATATATATCTATACTAATAAAAGGCAAAGCCCTCACTGACTGACTCACTCATCACTAATTCTCCAACTTCCCGTGTAGGTAGAAGGCTGAAATTTGGCAGGCTCATTCCTTACAGCTTACTTACAAAAATTAGGCAGGTTTCATTTAGAAATTCTATGCGTAATGGTCATAACTGGAACCTGTTTTTTGTCAATATACTCTAATGGAGGAGGCGGAGTCACGTATCGCGTCATCACGCCTCCTACGTAATCACGTGAACTAAAAACAAGGAAGAGATTTACAGCAGGAGTCAAACGCGGGAACGAAGGTAAATGACGTTAATTTTTGAGTGTCTTAATACTGTGTAAACATACATATTAACACGTGCAATTAAACGTGTGCATTTACGGGGTGATTTCTCAGGCTTAAAAGCTCGCCTTTTATCAAACGCGGGAACAAAGGTAAATAACGTTAATTGTTGAGTGTCTTTTAATACTGTGTAAGTATACATATTAACACATGTGCAATTAAACGTATCCATTTACAGGGTGATTTCTCAGGCTTAAAAGCTTGCCTTTTATTAAAGAGGTAAATGCAAACTGTTTTCATTCTGAAGGGCACAAACCACGTTAGATCTCATGCTCAAGAGTAAACTCAGCACACAGCTTGGTCATATTACAGCCGGTTCATTTTCCTCAGTTTAAAAAGGTTTACTTTTCTTCTTAATAAAATTTTTAAAGCAGTACTTCGCCGCTGCGAAGCGCGGGTATTTTGATATATATCAAAATATATCGCGTCATCACGCCTCCCACGTAAGCACGTGAACTGACCCGCTGCCGTTTGCAATGCCATATTCGCGAGATACAAGTTTAATGAGAAGACACGAAGTATGGACATCGCAACATCACACAAGACAGCGGCTTACGTGAAGTGACTGAACGCAACAGGAGTGATCACTTCGATGAATCAAACCTGTTCAAAAAACACATTACACAATTGATAAGGTACGAAAACAATATGAAACCGATTGTGGATTTGTGTACAGCCACTGAAACTTTGTGACGGCACGAGACTTCAGGTCACGTGCATGCAAAAGAACCTCATTCAGGCAACTGTTTTTACTGGCGGTGGCTCAGGGGAGAGAGTTTTTATTCCTTGCATCCCCATTATACCCTCTGATCTCCCATTTCAATTCAAACGCCTCCAATTTCCACTAAGGCTCTGCTTCGCAATGACAATTAATAAGTCTCAGGGACAGACCCTACAAAAGGTTGGCATTGATTTGAGGCAGGACTGCTTTTCACATGGCCAACTGTACGTTGCATGCTCAACAGTAAGCTACCACACAGCTTGGTCATATTACAACCAGAGGGTCGAACTGACAACGTGCTATACAAAGAGATCCTTAACAAATAATTATTGATACATTTTCCCTCGGTTTAAAAAGGTTTACTTTTCTTCTTAATAAAAATTTTAAAGCAGTACTTCGCCGCGGCGAAGCGCGGGTATTTTGATAATTATATATATATATATATATATATATATATACACACATGCACATACATATATATATACACATCTCTGTATGTGTATATATATATATGTGTGTGTGTATATATATATATAATATATATCTGTATATGAATGGAAGAGAATATATATATATATATATATATATATATATATATATATATCAAAATACCCGCGCTTCGCAGCGGAGAAGTAGTGTGTTATAATATATGTGTATGTGTATATGTATATTATATATATATATATATATATATATATATATATATATATATATATATATATATATATATATGACAGCAACACTTATAACAATGACAACACAATTACATTGACAATCATGTTACGTTATTTTTAAAATGTTTCCTTTACTTTTTCATAACCTCTTTAACACACTACTTCTCCGCTGCGAAGCGCGGGTATTTTGCTAGTATATATATACACACACACATACATATACACACATACATGCAGTTTCAATAACATAGAAATCAATATAAACAACATTAACATCATTATCATATGAGAATATGAATATATAAGAAGCACATTTCATATAAATATAAATTATTAAACAGTAAAATCTTCTTCTGTAATGTGCTACCGTGGCTATTCGTTTGTCTGTCCAGGATTTTAAATCACCTGTAGCTCGCAAACCGTTTCACCTATTGACTTGAAATCTGGTACACATATAGAACGTCACGTCTACTATCCGCTTTATGGGTGATGATTGTATTACTCTTTTTATCCATCCATCCATCCATTTTCCAACCCGCTGAATCCGAACACAGGGTCACGGGGGTCTGCTGGAGCCAATCCCAGCCAACACAGGGCACAAGGCAGGAAAAAATCCTGGGTTTTTATCTTTATTTTATTTTATTGTAGAATCAACTCCTATCTGCGCACACCAGGGCGGCCGTGGGCGGATGCATATGGTGTATTCACTCCACGTTATCGTGCATTGCGCTGTCACTGGTATTTTGATAAAAGAATTTGAACAACATATAAGAAGCGTATAAATTATTAAACAGTAAAACATTAACATTTAAGAAGTAAAGTTACACTGAGTACTACTGCAGTGCCTTCGGGTATACCTCATTTTTTCTTTGCCCATTACATGCTTAAATGTATACATTTTTTGGTGCACCTACCCGAGAACACGCGACATATAACCGAGCGTGGGAGAAGCATGGATTTTAAACACGCGTTGAGTTCATCTGCTGGTCTCCCTTGTGAAATAACTGGTAATGTTTGACTAAAATCTACAGTGAGTAAAACGACATTACCTCCTATTTTTTTTTTACGATCTCTGAGATCTTGCTTTTTTCGGTTCAAGGCTTCATAAGCTCTTTTATGTTCTATGGTGTACTTATCCCAAACCATCATCTTTGAATGTTGCAAGACTTTCGCCTTGTATGTAGATCGGGGTAATTACATTCATTGCATTCCTAGTCTGAATCACAATCTGATTGTATGGGTGGTTACCTGGCACTGTAGGGTTGCCACCCGTCCTTTAAAATACGGAATCGTCCCATTTTGAATCAATACGGGACAGGATTTGTCCCGTATTTTTTTTATCATTTTTTTTAAAGCAGCGTCTCATGCAAATCATCCCACACTCATTTTATGAAGATGCCTCCTTTCCTACTTTTGATTGGGTAATACTTGATGTCATCGTTAGTTTGATTGGTCTTTTTAACTGTCCAGTGAGGAGGGCGGGTCTTTTAAGTAGAGTCTGCTAAGTGTTGGCACTGAGATGTGGCACCCGCTGCAGTATGCGTCCCTTATTTTTTTGTATTAAAAGTGGTAACCCTACCTGGCAGGTAACACTTATGTTTGGTCATGAAGTCGTCTAAAATCCGCCACGTGCCCTCTTTTAATTGCGAGAAGCAGATATATATAGCCAAAATCTTGCGCTTCGTTGCGGCGAAGTACTGCTTTTAATTTTTTAAGAAGAAAAGAAAACCTTTTTAAACGGATCGAAAATATACCAATAATTTGTTAAGGATCTGTTTTTTGTGAACCTCGCTTTTCACAGCTGTCGCGCTACGGCGCGTGTTTCGTTTATTTGACAGTATGTAGATCGTGGTAATTACATTCATGGCATTCGTTTTCTGAATCACAATCTGACTGTATGGGTGGTTACCTGCCAGGTTACACTTGTGGTTGGTCAGGAAGTCGCCTTACATCCGCCACGTGCCCTCTTTCTGTTCCCAGAAGCTGATCATAGAATGGTTTTAATAGTTTACTTTCAAATAATGCAAAGAGTATGCGACACGTGTTTCTCCCCAATTCTGGGCTCATCACGCATACACACTCACTGCATCCCCTCTCGGGAATCGAATCTCTATCGTCAGCGCCAGAGTTGAAGCCCCTAACGTTGCGGTCAGCAAGTCGGCTAACATCCGCCATGTGCCGTCTTTCAGTTGCGAGAAGCAGATCATAGAATGGTTGAAACTGTTGCCCCTAACGTTGCGCCACGGCGTGTGGTTCGTTTATACCTCGTGTCTTCTCCTTAAACTTTTATCTCGCGAATATGTTATTGCAATCCGCAGCGGGAGCGTTTCTATAAACTTAATTTAAACTTACGTTTTACACCGTGCTTTTTTCCCTTATGAAGATGCTTGTATGCTTCACTCGCTCGCTTCTTATTGTTTCGCTCCCTTCTCAATTGTTTAATGAATGTTTTGTTCTTCACTGTTTGCGGCTCCTCCTTCATTTCTCCCTACTGCGTTCACAGTCTTTTCACGTGATTACGTGATGACGTGACACTCAACTCCTCCTCCCAAGGCCATCGAGCTGCCATCCATTACAGTATATTGTGAAAAAAGAGGTTCCAGTTATGACCATTACGCGTTGAATTTCGAAATGAAACCTGCCTACCTTTTGTAAGTAAGCTGTAAGGAATCAGCCTGCCAAATTTCAGCCTTCCACCTACACGGGAAGTTGCAGAACTAGTGATGAGTCAGTCAGTCAGTGAGTCAGTGAGGGCTTTGCCTTTTATTAATTAGTATAGATGTATGATCTGCTCCTCACAAACTGAGGGCACCGTGGCGGATGTTAGCAGATTGCTGGCCAACCACAAGCGTTACCTGGTAGGTAACCACCCATACAGTCAGATTGTGACACAGACTACGAATGCCGTGAATATATATATAAGTATTGTGTATATCACTTTGTGTTGGAAAAAAAACTTAACGAAAAACTAGGTTTGCATGAGGATTCAATCCACATCACATCTATTGAAATTGAGGTTTACCTATATAAAAGAGGCTTTACCAGGGAGGCTGAATTTTGTGATTCCTTGATCACTAAAACATACTTTAAATTTTGCCACATTATAACATACAAAAATCACCCTTAGTGTCAGATACAGGCTCAAAGCACACGACACAAAATATTAAAGGCCATGTTATTCAAGATAACAATACTCCATGCATTTCAGGATGACTGTAATCAACCTCTTCAGCCTTGCCATTATGACACTTTTCCCATAGTTTTCTCAGACATAGAAAGGCCCTGCTAACATTGTATGAAATGCCTGCTTAACAGTTTTCCAAAACTTGATGTCCCAACTTTGAAATCATGATACACACAGACCACCTTTTGACCAAAGCACCACACAACTGCTTCCACTACTCAGGTGTTGAAAAAGCTCCATTAGACACTTAAGGGATCCTCCTTAAATATACAGAGGCACCTTTGTCAGAGTTAAAGGTATTAGCTTTGTTTTCCCAGCAGGCACAGATCATCTGTTTACATCTTACACGTCTGCGTATCAGATGATTTATTCACATCAGTAAGCACACAAACAATTGGTGATGAGCTAAAAACGCATACCTTTACCCGAGTGTTAAAAATATATGACATCAGATCAGATGATACCGGGGATGCAATAGCAGATTACTGAAAGAATTTTTCAATGTTGCGTTTGATGTCAAACTATTGTCACCAAAATGATGACCATTTAAGAAGACGCCAATTTTTATCATGAACGTAAGGGGGGGAAAAAAAAAAAAAAAAAAACAGCACTAAGCAACATTTGTTCCATATAGCTTAAATTAAAACGTTAATTTAAACAAAATTAATGTACTAAGCTAACTGATAAAGGTTACAGATGTTCAAAGGAAAAAAAGATTTTTTATCGGATTTGCTCCCGAAACAAAGCTAACTGGTAAAAGTTAATTCAAGTCAAAACTTATCTGGCACAGAAAATGTAAACCCTTACCAACAGTGGAGATGGAGTGGAAAAATATGGTATCCGTGGTGGTGTCATCAATGACTGGAATCTGCTGGGCCGTTGTTTCTGTGCAAAGGCAGAAATAGGCATTGTTTCATGGGGCTCATTGCTCTAGAGACAAGGGGGATAAAGCAGAAATATGTATGTAAAAAACATAAAACTACAATATAAAAACAGGACTGCCATAAAGGGAAAAAATCAGGATGATTAAGAAAATGTAAGTAAATACCAAATACCAATATAAACTGTGAGAGATAGATACTCCCCAAAATAAACACAGCACAAACATGTAAAATATTGCGAATGACTGAATCTTGCATGTAACAAACACTCCCAGAACGCTGCTATGGGAGGTTCTGAAATGTTGTTGAAAGACAACAAATGATTTAAAATCATATGCATTTATACAGTATTTAATTAACTTGCGATGTATATTTGAGTTAAATTCCTTTTAAGTTCCTCTGTGAACTATACAAAACTACTTACAAGAACTTCGTAGTCAGGAACTGTGTGCGTCCCCAAGCCATTTCGATCAAATGTTACACGGTAAGTTGCAGCAATTGTGTCAACAGCATCAATCTGTCCAGTAAACAATCCATCATGAACACCTCTTAATCGAGCTAAAATAAAACAAAAATTAAACAAGAATAATTTAAACCATCTTACCTGCATATGTGAACATTTTTTTTTTTTTTTTAAATCTGTATTATTCCCTTTTAAGCAATTACAACACCACTAGTTTTATTTCTAAAGCACATTTTCATACAAGGAATGTAGCTGAAAGCTTTTTACTCAATATAAAAGAAGAATTGCAAGAGAAAAAACCCAGCAAATTAGAAATATATGTTATATATAACTAAACTAAATAATGTATATAAAATAATTCTAAAGAATCAATAACAGATGAATGTACAAGCGGTAAAATCCTAATTTGAAGGTAAATTTTTTATGTTCGTTAAGATAGTTCCGATCTTATGGACAGATGACCAGGGAGGAAAGAAAAAACAAAAAATTCAGGGGCAAGATGCTGGAGGAAAAAATGTCTACAGGGGTTCCAGGCAAAAAGACTGCCCACTATGCATTCTACCTAAGAAAGGTGCGAAAGTCAGTCTTACTATTTAATCTTTATATTGGTCAATTCGATGCAGTTGGTGATGAAGGCAGAGTATCCACTTTCATTTCATCATCACATACTGCTACTGTGATCAAGTGGTGGTAAAGTAAAAATGTCACATTTACTTCCGTTTTTAACTATTACAGTTTAATGGCATAGATGCTAAAAGAAAATAGTATCTCACCCCTCATATTTTTGTAAATATTTTATTACATCTTTTCATGGGACAACACTGAAGATATGACACTTTGATACAATATAAAGTAGTCAGTGTACAGCTTGTATAACAGTGAAAATTTGTTGTCCCCTCAAAATAACTCTACACACAGCCATTCATGTCTAAACCGCTGGCAACAAAAGTGTGTAAACCCCTACGTGAAAAATGTCCAAATTGTGCCCAAAGTGTCAATATTTTCTGTGCCAAACATTTTCCAGCACTGCCTTAACTCTCTTGGGCATGGAGTTCACTAGAGCTTCACAGGTTGCCACTGGAATCCTCTTCCAGTCCTCCATGACGACATCACGGAGCTGGTGGATGTTAGAGACCTTGCACTCCTCCACCTTCCATTTGAGGATGCCCCATAGATGCTCAATAGGGTTTAGGTCTGGAGACATGCTTGGCCAGTCCAGCACCTTTACCCTTAGTTTCTTTAGCAAGGCAGTGGTCGTCTTGGAGGTATGTTTGGGGTCGTTATGTTGGAATACTGCCCTGTGGCCCAGTTTCCGAAGGGAGGGGATCATGCTCTGCTTCAGTATGTCACATTACATGTTAGCATTTATGGTTCCCTCAATGAACTGTAGCTCCACAGTGCCGGCAGCACTAACCATGACACTCATAACAACCAAGCTTGACTGTAGACAAGACACTTGTCTTTGTACTCCTTACCTGGTTGCCGCCACACACGCTTGACACCATCTGAACCAAATTAGTTTATCTTGGTCTCATCACACCACAGGGCATGGCTCCAGTAATCCATGTCCTTAGTCTGCTTGTCTTCAGCAAACTGTTTGCGGGCTTTCTTGTGCATCATCTTTAGAAGAGGCTTCCTTCTGGGATGACAGCCATGCAGACCAATTTGATGCAGTGTGTGGCGTATTGTCTGAGCACTGACAGGCCGACTCCCCCACCCCTTCAATGTCTGCAGCAATGCTGGCAGCACTCATATGTCTATTTTCAAAAGACAACCTCTGGATAGGACCCTCAGCACGTGCACTCAATCGCTTTGGTTGACCATGGCGAGGCCTGTTCTGAGTGGAACCTGTCCTGTTAAACCGCTGTACGGTCTTGGCAACCGTGCTGCAGCTTAGTTTCAGAGTGTTGACAATCTTCTTATAGTCTAGGCCATCTTTATGTTGAGCAACAAATTCTTTTTTTCAGATCCTCAGTGAGTTCTTTGCCATAAGGTGCCATGTTGAACTTCCAGTGACCAGAATGAGAGGGTGCGAGAGCGATAACACCAAATTTAACACACCTGCTCCCCATTCACACCTGAGACCTTGTAACACTAACGAGTCACATGACACCGGGGAGGGAAAATGGCTAATTGGGCACAATTTGGACATTCTTCACTTAGGGGTGTACTAGGGTGTTTCATTTTTCCAAAGATGTGATTTTCATATGACTTTGCTTACACCCAGAGTCTCAGTGATGTAAAAGATATATATGCCAAATTTCAAGAAGACTGGATAATATTTAGGGGTTGCACACATTGATCACTTTTCTTTCAAACTAGTGAAATTTCTAATATTGAAGTGCTTTGTACTAATGGCTTACACCCCGAGTCTCAGTGATGTAAAAGATATATATGCCAAATTTCAAGAAGATTGGATAATATTTAGGGGTTGCACACATTGATCACTTTTCTTTCAAACTAGTGAAATTTCTAATATTGAAGTGCTTTGTACTAATGGGCTTCTCATGTATTTCTTTCATTTGTTGCAGGTAATTGAACTTTAAAATGGGAACCAAAAGTGGAATTTGGCTGCTATAAAAGGTGCCTAGTGGTGAGTTTTTAGGAGCTCGGCTCCCTTCAAAAGGAACAAGTACTTTTAGTTTTTATTTACCATGACAAGGAAATGAAAGAAACACTTTCGGATGCTGCTAAATCTACCAGTACTAAACTACAGGAAGTGTGGAGGAAAGCAAATATCCCTGTTAAGACGGAGGAGAACATCCATGCTGGTATACAGAAGCTGTACAAAGAATACCAAAATCTGGGTAAAGAGAAATCGAGAAACACGGAAAAAGCAAATGTGAAACGGCAGATTTGGAAAGGTGATCTCGTCGAGTTTTTTGACATTTCCCGGCAAAATGTGATGGACATGACTAGCATATCACAAGAAGATAAAGAATTTCTTAGGTCACAAAGAGAAGATCGTATGAGTTCGTCAATGAGTGGAGTAGACAAGGTTTTCGCCTTGAAAATAAGAACTAAGTGTACAAAAGAAGAAAAAAAGGATTCATATAAGAATAAACATTACAAAGCTATTGCTGAAATCAATAAGACAGTTATACTGGAAGATTCATCTCTATCATCATCAGCACCTAGTGACGAAGAGGCCGAGTTTTCGCCTCCAGCAACGAAAAAATTACGTTCAAGTCCTAGATTAAAACCTCTTGATCAGACACTCGCGTCTACTTGGGATCGAGAACAGCTCTCTATTCGACAAGCAAGTACTTCATTTATAGCAACTGCAAAGAGCCTTGGCCACGATGTTTCAAAGATTTCCGTATCTCCATCTACCGTTTACCGAGCTCGGGCGATCAATAGAAGTAAAATGGCAAAGAAAATCGAAGATTCACTCTCTGAAAATCCTCCTCATTTGGTCTTGCATTGGGATAGTAAACTGTTGCCCTCAGTTGCCCATGGGAGTGTCAAAACTTTGGAAGATAGAGTTGCAGTTCTAGTGACTGGCAAAGATTTTGAGCATTTGCTTGGCGTACCTGTTGCCCTGAAAGGCACTGGTGAGCAGATGGCTGAAGAAGTTATTCGGGAAGTGGACCGATTTGGGCTACGTGACAATATCATTGGTATATCTTTTGATACTACAGCATCTAATACAGGACTGATCCAAGGGGCATGTACCAGAATTGAAAGGGAATTCGGACAGACACTGTTGTGGTTGGCTTGCCATCATCACACCCATGAACTAATATTGAAAGGAGTGTTTGAGGAGTGTTGTGGCATACCATCAAGTGGTCCTGACATCCAGATTTTTTGGAAGGTCCAAAGTCTGTGGGCTTCACTTGATAAGAAGTCATATACGACAATGCTGGATGAAGAAAGTCCGTTCAAGGCTTTCTAGAAGAACGAGTGAAGATGGTTAACTACATCCAAAATGTCCTAAAAGACGGAAGTCATCCAAGAGAAGACTACAAAGAGTTATTACAACTCTCACTCCTGTACTTAGGAGGTTGGTCTAAAAACGACTTCAGTTTCAGGATCCCAGGGGCTCTGCATCAAGCAAGGTGGATGGCAAAGGCAATATATGCACTTAAAATTGTCCTCTTCACTAAACAGTTGAATATTCCTCAACGAGAATTGAAAGGAATGAAACGGGTTGCACATTTTGTCAGCCTCATATATGTTCGCTTTTGGCACGAGGCAATTGTCGATGGGCTCCAAAGAATGATTTGGATATGCTACAGCTTCTGAGCACTTACCCAGATGCAGACATCAAAAAAGTGCTCTCACAGTTGCTAAGAGACACCTTTGGTATCTGTCAGAAACAAACGTAGGATTGGCATTTTTGGACGAACGTATTACTCAGGCTGAAAAGGAAAATAACTAAAAATTTAGAAACCAAACCTGTAAAGAAAAAGGAAATGAATCGATTAGAGGGTAAAAACCTAGTTTTTGAAGGAAAAGACCTGAGCCATTTCGTTACTAATAAAGCAGAGACGTTCTTTGAATTGTTTGGTATCCACGACGTGACAGAATACTGCAGTGATTCTCTAAGAAGCCACGTGAACGCTCTTAAGGTGGTCAAGGATACCGCAGAAAGAGGAATTGCTCTGATAAAAAAGTTTAACAAATCGGTCAGGGACGAACAACAAAAACAATTCTTGTTGAGGGTAGTCAAGCATCACAGAAAAGTCGTCACCAAGTGAACAAAAGAAGGGATTGCATCGTTCAAAGTTGATTAATATAACACGTTTTGCATACTACCTATTAATCTTAGGTGTCTAGTTTTAATATTTTAAGTTTGTGATTTCTAGTTTTCCTAATAAAAGTAATTAACATTGAAAAATCGTATTGTTTGCCTACTTTTACAAAACTGATCAAAGTGTGCAACCTCTAAATATTATCCAATCTTCTTGAAATTTGGCATATATATCTTTTATATCACTGAGACTCGGGGCGTAAGCAAAGACTGCAAAAATTTTACATTTTATTTTTTGCCTTAGAAAATGAAACACCCTAGGGTGTACTTACTTTTGTTGCCAGAGGTTTAGACATGAATGGCTGTGTGTGGAGTTATTTTGAGGGGACAGCATATTTACACTGTTATACAAGCTGTACATTGACTACTTTACATTGTATCAAAGTGTCATATCTTCAGTGTTGTCCCATGAAAAGATATATTTACAAAAATGTGAAGGGTGTAATCACTTTTGTGAGATACTGTAGATGCTAAAAGAAAAACCTCTTTGCCAGATGGAATGCAAGTTAAGATCTTTGGTAATCTATCTCCTACAATAAGTAAAAAGTAAATCCACAGCAAAAGATTAATCATAGGTTCAACCTGCTCTTCTTTGTCTTGATTGGCAAGTGACTGAACCATCATGTAAAGCAGACTAAATAGTGCTGGCATTAGAAGAAATATGGAAAATGTGCCATGTGGAAAGAAACAATTTTTAAATGATAAAAAGGCAATTTTGAAATTAATTCATTAAAATAATGACTGAAGTAGGCAAGTATGTACACCGTTAATGTATGCATACCGGCACTTCTCACAACTGACGTTCCACTTTTGCTCGCTTCAGCAGCACAGATCTCTAAGGCAGCACCCCATGACCCAAACCCCCGAATAGTTTCTGTATATCAGCAAACTAGGCTCTCCAAGGTGCATTCAGGCAACAAGACCAATGGAGTTTTGTGGCAGAAAGGGTCTCAGGTACACACTCTTTCTCATCCACTGTACTTTATGAGCTCATTCTGTGTCCATCTTTCTTGGGGGTCTAATCTGACATGGTTACAAGATATTTAAATTCGTACAATCAGATTAAATAAGTTTTAGATATTGGTAGACTAAGGTAGAATAATGCACAATGGAGAACAAAGACTTAAACAATTAATAATAAATGCATAATATTAATCAGTAGTAGAAAGCTATTGTTTCACATAGAGTATCAATACTTGCCCAATAAAACAAAGACACTCAACCTTCACAATTGACAGAATTATTTTCCTCATTTCTTGACCTGTAATTGTATGTAACCTGTATTACCATGGAATTTGTGAATCAGTTTCTTTAACACATCCTAGCCATGTATCTTCATCTCCAGATGTTGAGAGACCAGGTTCAGGATCGGGAGGGTCTGATTAGTCACTACTGGAAAAGTCAGACTGACGGATTTATTTGTTTTCAGGTGTGAAATTTGATAGTCTCACACAGCAGTTTCTGCAGATGTGCTGACCTGATCTTAAATTGAGACTTGGTTGATCCTGTATTGCTGTCTCAGGCACATCTATTAAAAGCACGGGTTATCTCCTTGAGATGACATTTGAAAGAGTCATTAAGATAGAGTCTAAACAATTTCTCTACCAAACCATCCATCGTCTCCCGCTTATCCGAGGTCGGGTCGTGGGGGCAGCAGCTTGAGCAGAGATGCCCAGACTTCCCTCTCCCCAGCCACTTCTAGCTCTTCCGGGAGAATCCCAAGGCGTTCCCAGGCCAGTCGAGAGACATAGTCCCTCCAGCGTGTCCTGGGTCTTCCCCACGGCCTCCTCCCGGTTAGACGTGCCCGGAACACCTCACCAGGGAGGCATCCTGATCAGATGCCCGAGCCACATCATCTGACTCCTCTCGATGCGGAGGAGCAGCGGCTCTACTCTGAGCCCCTCCTGGATGACTGAGCTTCTCACCCTATCTTTAAGGGAAAGCCCAGACACCCTGCGGAGGAAACTCATTTCAGCCGCTTGTATTCGTATTTCTCTACCAAACACATTATGAAAATGTATGCTGCTGCAGGAAAGACAAATGTTTTTACCTCCACTAGGTAATTGACGGCATCTGTTATTGACTGATTAAACTAGACCAATTTATACACCTCACAACACTGATTAATGCAGGGCAGAATACTGGCATTTATTAGCCATTATTGGAATGGTACCTTTCACAGCAGCCATTTTGACATGAAATAGTATGGCAAGCACAGGTGTCACTAATGACATTGAAATTGAATAGAAGCTTCATTAGTGTAGTATAATTGGGACCTTAATGTCATTACTTACACCTGTGTTTGCAATACTGTTCCATGTCAATATGGCTGCTATAGAAAATGCCCATTAGGGATATGAAGCCACCTATAAATAATGATAGCTCAGCAATGACTCAAAAACCAAAGACCAAGTTTTCTAATGTTCATGACATAAGCTAGCTCATAGGTTCCCAACCTTTATTGGGTCAGGGCCCACTTTTTCAAAAAGTGATTTGATAGCGCCCCCCCCACCCCACCCCCCTTGGGTGAACTATACTATTTATTGAAAAACAAGGACGATTTTTAAAATTTTATTAGACGATATTAACAATATTGGTGTATTGCTCAAAGTATGATTAAAAAATATATATAAAAAAATGAATATTAGTGAGATGGCTGAGTTTGGT
Organism: Erpetoichthys calabaricus; assembly: GCF_900747795.2. Classification (NCBI taxonomy): domain Eukaryota; kingdom Metazoa; phylum Chordata; class Cladistia; order Polypteriformes; family Polypteridae; genus Erpetoichthys; species Erpetoichthys calabaricus. The sequence goes on from NC_041396.2 coordinate 114,965,582, forward strand.
GTAAGGACACAAATTTTTCAATGTTTGGTGCCATTTTTGTCATCAGCAATCTTAAATCGCCGCATTACACTATTGACAATCTGTTTATTTTCTTTGTTAATAGATTGTTGATCATGCTAAATCAAAATCTCTTTTGGCTAAACATGATGATGGGAGACTTGTTGATCGTCTAATTTGTGTTACCATCAGGGAAAAGTAGTGTTTCTTCCCAATGAAGAGGCGTATCTGGGATAAATAAAAGATTTGTTGTTTGGTGAAAGTGAAATCCACATATGCGAGCGACAGAGACCCAAAGTTGCTGGTGCATAGAGCAGGCCGGGAGGGTTGGCGAGTAAAGCCCACTAGTTTTTAATAAGTATGTCCACGTAAGTTTTCCTTTGAATGTGATCTGTAGGTACCACACTGTAATTTTAGGTTTACACTTGCTCTTAAGCAATTCCAAAACAAGCTGGTATTGATAAGAAAAACTTCTCACATATTTATAGTAATGTTTAATGAACCTGTCAAAACATGCATAGATTCGGTCCTCTGCACATGCGTTAATCTTGTAAGGACTTGCATGATCTGAGAATGCATGACTTGTGCAAACTTGTAAATATAATGTACCAATGTTGTACCTACTATTTAATACGGACGGATCTTTCTTAATGGACACTGAATAATTGGTTGAAACATGCGTTCGATGATTTTTAGTGTTAAACTTTTCAGCGCGTTCTTGTTCCCAACGCCCCCTTAATATGTCTTGGACCAGAAATGCCCCCTTAGATTTCTTCAGCACCACCGCCCCCGTTGGGAACCTTAGAGCGAACTTTAGGAAAGAAAAAAAGAAAAAAAAAAAAAAAACCTGACCAATTTTAAAATAGGTTTTATTCATTATTTTAACATAAATCACTCATAACATGATAGTTTTTCATTTTTGAGATAGCATAGAATTTATGCAAAATATAGAGCAGAAAAAGTGTTATAAAACAATATAAGAACCATTTCAATACAGCTTATATGTAGGGAGATAGAGCAAGTTTAACACTAGAATTACCAGAGCCTACAAAAAAAACTCGTAGATCCAGCCCACCTTAAATCCATTCGCACCTCTCCGTCAGCGCCTTTTGTCCTATACTTGTGCCGATAAAGACAAGCAACCTACTATTCCATCCCCCTACAGCCGCAGAATGTGCACAAAGTTCTCCCAGCTCATGCCTTGATTGATTATCTGGGAGTGAAGTGCTGGAGTTTTAGAGTGGAAAAAATAGATCATTATTTGGAACACATGAAATGCATAATAATCTGCGTAAACACATTGTTAAAACAAATGTTTTTCATATTTTAGTAGTAAATGACAAAATGTTGGCATAAACTATATAATGTGTGAAGCCTTAAGTCAAAAGATCAAATAAACTGCTTCCGTGGCGAAGTGGTAAGATTTGTTGACTTGTGATCAAGAGTTCCCAGTTCAATCCCGACTACCTCTTATATTTGCCGTTTTCAGTAGTGAGCTGCTTTTACTGTTATCATACAGTGCACACATACATTTGGTTTGCGTCTGTAACAGACGGTGTACATTTATAGTACTTGTGAAAGTTAGTTTTATTTTCACTTTTATTTCTCTCAGTCACGATCACAATACATACTACCCCCCCCACCCAGGGATTTGACACGGTTACTTTTTATTTGAATCTGGGAATAACTGTAGATGTGAGTGGTGTTTTGAGGCAATGGAACTGGACATTCTATGATCTGCAGGGATAAAAGCTGACACACAAACACTGGTGAATCTGCCTTCTCCATATCTCACCGTCACTTGATTTTTTTTTTTTATTATTATTGTTTTATTGAGTGTTCCTGCTCATGCTGAATTAGTATGCACCTTATGGTCTATGATGTCAAAGATGCACTGACAAAAAAACACACATATTTGGAATTATTCATTTTATGACCTGTATAGAACATTTTGGAAAACATTGTGGCACGGATGCAACATTATTCATATTATTCATGTTCATTCGCATAACATATTGCGCTTGTAATCAGTGACCGCATGTTGTTCCCCCCCCCCCCCCCCCGATCTTGCCAGTGTCCACTTTTGGGTGCACAGTGCTGTTTCTTTTGTACTCCAGGACATGCAGAGGAAAGAATAGTACAGAGAGGTAAGTTCAGCGCTATATTAAATCTTCAAATTCAAATGTTAACAGTTCATACACAAGCAAGGACCGTCCTTCCTACATTTACGACATGTGTACCTGTTGCAATGCGCACACTTCTCTCTATGCTGTAGTTTCTATTACACACCTGAAAGAAAGAGAATATATGTGACATTTTGAAGAAATCATTTTATGATCTGAATACATGCTTCCGTTAGGTCAGATTATCTCAGGGCACAACGTGAGCTACCACAGCTATGCTGATGACACACAGCTGTACCTATCAATAGCACCCGATGACCCTGATTCCCTTGATTCACTAACACAATATCTTACTTGTATTTCTGAATGGATGAACAGTAATTTTCTAAAGCTAAATAAAGAGGTAAAACTGAAATTTTAGTGATTGGCAATAATGAATACAATGAGGCTATTAGAAATAAACTGGATGCATTAGGATTAAAAGTCAAGACGGAGATAAAAAGCTTAGGGGTAACTGTTGACTGTAATCTGAATTTTAAATCGCATATTCATCAGACCACTAGGACAGCATATTTTCACTTAACATAGCAAACGTTAGTCCTCTTATATCATTGAAAGATGCAGAGAAATTAGTTCACGCGTTTGTTTTCAGTCGACTAGATTACTGTAACGCACTCTTCTCAGGACTAACCAAAAAAGGCAAATCATTTGTAACTACTAGTGCAGAATGCAGCTGCTAGAATCCTAACTAGGAATAGAAAATCCGAGCACATTTCTCCAGTTTTGATGTCACTACACTGGTTACCTGTGTCATTCAGGATTGACTTTAAAATTCTGCTTATGGTTTATAAAGCCTTAAATAATCTTGCCCCATCTTGTATATTGGAATGTCTGACATTTTATATTCCAAATCGTAACCTTTAGATCCTCAAATGAGTGTCTCCTTAGAATTCCAAGAGCAAAACTTAAAAGAAGTGGTGAGGCGGCCTTCTGCTGTTATGCACCTAAAATCTGGAATAGCCTGCCAATAGGAATTCACCAGGCTAATACAGTGGAGCACTTTAAAAAAAACTGCTGAAAACACATTATTTTAACATGGCTTTCTCATAACTTCACTTTAATTTAATCCTGATACTCTGTATATTCAATTCATTATAATAACTATTCATGGTGGCTCTAAAATCCGTACTAACCCCTACTCTCTCTTCTGTTTCTTTTTCCGGTTTCTTTGTGGTGGCAGCTTGCGCCACCACCATCTATTCAAAGCAACGTTATGTTCCAACATTGATGGATTAAAAGCCAGAAGTCTGCATGACCATCATCATCAAGTCCTTCCATGAGAACGCTAAATACAAAGAGTACTCTTTCATTTTTGTTAGGTAGAATGCCCAGAGGGGACTGGGCGGTCTCGTGGCCTAGAACCCCTGCAGATTTTATTTTTTTCTCCAGCCGTCTGGAGTTTATTTTTTGTTTTTTCTGTCCTCCCTGGCCATCAGACCTTACTCTTATTCTATGTTAATTAATGTCTTATTTTAATTTCTTACTTTGTCTTTTATTTTTCTTTTCTTCATTATGTAAAGCACTTTGAGCTACTTTTTTCGCATGAAAATGTGCTATATAAATAAATGTTCTTGAATAGTACCAATCAGAAAACATCTTCACACTAATGCAATATTATTTGAAAACGAACAGCGTCAGATCGGGTGTGAATTTATGCAGCTCACTACTGAAAACGGCAAATATAGGTGGTAGTCTGGATCGAACCGGGGACTCTTGATCACAAGTCAGCAAATCTTACCGCTACACCATGGAAGCTGTTGTCTTATCCTTGAACCTTTTGTGAAAGTGTTTATTTGATCTTTGGATTTCAGGCTTCACACATTATATAGTTTATGCCAACATTTTGTCATTTATTACTAAAATATGAAAAACGTTTGTTTTAACAATGTGTTTACACAGATTATTGTAGAAACGGAACACACATGAAATGCATGTGTTCCAAACAAATATCTATTATTTCCACTCTAAAACTCCAGCACTTCACTCCCAGATAATCAATCAAGGCATGAGTTCAGAGAACTTTGTACACGTTCTGCGGCGGTGGAGGGATTGAATAGTAGGCTGCTTGCCTTTATTGGCATATTTTCAGGACAAAAGACGCTGACGGAGAGGTGCGAACGGATTTAAGGTGGGCTGGACCTACGAGTTTTTTCGTTGGCTCTGGTAATTCTAGTGTTAAGTCACAACCCCTTCCCCTCCCCCACACCCCCTAAATAAGTTAAAACTTTGTAAACTTAAAACTCCCTTAATACTGATTCAAGAAGTGCAATTTCAGCTCCATGGGTTACTCATATGACCAAATCATCATAACATGTTTCATTAAAATCTGTGATGAGTTCCAAAAGTGTAATGATTTGACATAATAGAATTACCCTGTTATACACAATCATGCAGTGTTACTACTGTTAGCAGCAACCGAGATACAAGATAATGCTCCACTTCACAGGATTGACTTTGCATTAGTAAGGAGCCCTGATCAGATGGTGCAATATTTTGTGAGGCCTTGACTTAACGTTTGGGAATCCATGATCAAAGCTATTCCATTAGAAATAGCTAGGAAAGAAAAAACACATGACAATTGATTTTTAGGGTAAGGCGATATGGACAATTATAATTATTTTGACCCAAAATGTGATATTCTACATTTCTCAATATGTTCTCAAATCACTTTAAAGTCTGAAGTATCACATAGACACGTATATACGTATGTTCTTTTTACAGCCTAAAACCTTGTGTATTTTGTAACAATAATGACATGAACTCTTGGCAAAGAAAACTGCTTTATTCCCCCTCAGAATTTAACAATTTCACGAATAACTCTGCCTCAAGGAAATAAAGTACAAAAAACAAGAATGTGTGGAAAATAAAACAGAACAAGAATTTTTCTTATATTTGAGTTTCCATTTTACTGTATGTATTTCATTTGATACCTTGCTGGAATCTGTGTGTCAGTCAGTAAATATGGCTCTGTCCCTCTCCCTTTTTTTTTTGTTTTTTTTTTTTAAATAGGAAAAGACAAAGCTCTTGATTCATTACCGCACAAATACAAATCATAATACATGTACATATATTATACATGTATTGTTTGATAATTTACACCAATTGTAATGGTTCCAGATTATGCATTTGCATATACTGTACATAATTTATCCATAGTCTGTAATAATCTGTATGTGTGGGTTATTTATTTTATAACATTCCCCAGCAAATTAATGAACTGTTTTTGTGGTTGGACAATTCACATTTTTCATCCAGTGTTCCTAATAGCTTCTTGACTCTACCTACAGCAGGGGTTTTTAAACATTTGAATCTGAGAACCCAAGTACTGGGAGCCAACAAGAGTATTACAGTCTTAAAATCACACCGACACCATAGACAGACAAAATAATAATGGGCGTACCATAAAAAACACAACACATTTTTGTTTTATTTCAAGGATATTTCTCACACAGTTATTACTAAAACATTGTTGTTAATACAATAATTATCATTCAAAACACGGAAAACATTTTTCTGAGGTAAATCACTGTCAGTATAAATGCTTAGTGTAAGCTTTAGTAAAGCGGAGAGAAAATAAATTTGGAGTGGATATGTTGATCTTTTTGAACGGTTGTATGAACGATCACTTAACTTAGTTCCCTGATTTATGATGCTGGTTAAGGAATAAACTAGTCAAAAAACAAGTGTTGTTTATCTTGTCTTAAATAACTTTTTTTTCCCCTCCAAATGAGCTTTACCATTATTAATACATGTTCAAAGATAGTGCAACATATCCTACTTTTCATTTAACCAAATAAAAAAGAAGCTGTATTATTCCTAAAATATGTATGCACTATTTGTATTTTATATGGTCACACGTAGGGCTAGGTTATTGTACCATGTTAGCCATTATGGACACAATGATAAGTCAAGAAAAATGACACCTTTTATTGGCTGACTAAAAAAAGATTACAATATGCAAGCTTTTGGGGTAGCTAAGGCCCCTTCCTCAGGCATTTCATTCACTGATAAACCAAGCTTTCTCTCATTGCTGTTTGTTTACACTGCAAGAAATTTGCTGCAAAAGAAAAAAAAAATAATGTGTGCTGGCTCAATGTAATACGTTGCGAAAAAGGAGAACCATAACTAAATTACTGTAAAACTTTTTTTTTGGATCAACCTTTTTACTGATCAAGTCTTATTTTACTGAAAAATCGTCCAAATATGATTGGAGCATCCCTAGTTTCAGGGGCCAAGGGCAACTGGTCAGTGTTTCATCATGTGTCTGCAGTTTCAACATCTTACCTAAAGGAGGGATTGGATCTGCCTCAAAAGCTTACATATTGTAATCTTTTTAGTTAGCCAATAAAAGGTGTCATTTTTCTTGACTTCTCATGTGGTCACATAATACTTGATAAATAATTTAGTGGACTGTCGAGTTTAAATGTTTAAAGGTACTGACAGACATTGTGCATAATGTGTAAAGCTTGTCTCAACCTTTAGATATTTTTTTTGTAATGTTGAAGCTGTTTAAAATTGTACAAACCATTGATTTATCCATTCCAAATTCAGCACTTTAAATTTAGACTTTTCCAATTTCTCACTCAGAAATTATTTCTTTATGTCGAAGTTAATCAACTTTCTCATTCTGTTTTAGCTCATTGATAAGCTATATAGCAGAATAACTTGAAAAAAATATTTTCACTGCTAAAGGTGCAAATAAGCAGACAATTGAACTGATAAATGAACCTTACAAATGATAAAGATAATGACTGACACTCTAATCGAGACAGGAAGGCCGCGACATGTCATGCGTGTGCTACATTGTCTGATAGAATTCCTTCGTTTCATTGTAGCATCCTGATTTTATTGCTAAAAACTGCTTGATGAAGCATACCAGACTGTACAAGCATTTTTAGGGTGCAAGTTAAGTAGTAGAAACCGTGTTCTGCAATACAATAACTCTCTGCAGCTTCTACCTCTTTCCAAATGCTCTTTGTCTGCTTATATGGTATACAATGGAACATTTTATGGAACTTTGCTTAGCAGGGACCTGTTTTATCAGGGAAGTGTGAGAGCACACTGAAGGAGGCGGACGTGCCTAGATGCCCTATACATATGCAGTAAGGCAATTTAATTTTAGACATTGTACTGTTTGCACTGTCATCCAGGGTAAAACCAAACCATTTGCAAACAGCAGAGCTAAACACAGTAGTGTCTGCACTCTGTTTTCGCACATTTACTATATCTAACCTACAAAAGTACCATATCACTGTCTAACCACTATAGAAAACTATGGTAAAATATTAATTGAAAAGCTGCTGTACTGATAAAGATAATCATGGAATTATCAAGAAATTCTCAAGCCACTACTGTAATTATTTCGATTTACAAAGCTGCTCTAATTTGACTATAGAAAACATTAGGGTACTGCTGTTTAATATGAGAAATTTGATTTGTGTGATCTGCCTACGTAACATGTGTGTTCTGCCCTATATGTTTTTAAGGGACGCTTTTTGTTGGACTGTTCATCCCACTCCCCCCTTGTCTCATCATTCATTAACACATCTGTTACAGTGATGTTACGAACACCCATGAAGCTCTCTTAAGGCATGCAGGTCACATATGAAATATTTAAATACAACCCTCCCCTCAAGCATCATGTCAAACAGATCTTTAAAGTTCATGAACTCCAGGGTGTGGTCAGTTGTGGAGCATGACAATCTGGATCTCTGTCTATGTGCATTTCTCATCATGTTCTGACCCTGGAAATTGCTCACTTAAGTGTGATTACTTTAGGTCTTTTGTAAATGACATTCAGGATTATCTGGCATCCTGTCAAGAGTAAGAATGGTTCCTTCCCAGTAAGCAAGGCCAGAGTGGAAGGACAAGAATGGAATGGTGCCCTGACCAGGTAGGGAATTGATCCCGGCGGAATTGATCCCTTGCCAGGAAGGGAAGCTAGAAAAATGGAAGGACCTGGGGAGGTGGCCTTTATAGAATACATCCCCCCCCCCACTCCCCATGGAATGCTGGGAATCATAGTCCCAGTGTCTGCAGCATGCCATGGGTGCCACCAGTGGGAGCTATAGGGATGAACCATCCCTTCTTTTCAGAAACTTCCACCTGACCTGGAAGTACCTCCTCTGGACCTTGTTCAAACACCGGAAGTACTTCCAGGGTCCAGTTTAAAATGGAGCCCTCCAATTCACCTCGGGAGTGGGAGTTGGAAAACAGACAACTCTACTTGCATTGAGGAAGAGCAGGAACCTGTGACAGCGTTTGTGTCAGTTGTGTCTAGGTTTTGGGGCTCAGTGATGCTCAATGTTGTCCACACTTAGTATACATTAAGCAACAATTGTGTAACACTCTGCTGAGTTATGCTTTGTAAATTACCGTTTCTTATTTATTGGCTTGGTTGTTCACCTGTAAATACCTATATGTTTCTTTTGAATATTTCTGTTTACAACAAGGCACATCCAGTAAAATCGTTCACGAAAGCATATCCTTGTGGCTTTATGTGGATGTGCTAAGTTGTTTAAGCTCTCTGCAGCTGTGCTGCTCAACGGGGGAGTTCAAAACCACAGCATACAGTGGGCAAAATATTAGGTCTACAAAATGTTTTATCTTTATCAAATTAAACAACACTGTTAAAGTTTGGAAAATATTCACAAATAACTGTAGCACGGTATAGTTTATACCACTGGCTATTTTGCTAACAAAATGAGTGTATAAATCTAATGATTTCAGTTTAAAAATCACCATTATCTTTTCAAGTGATGGTTTCCCATATGCTTTACCTTAAATAGCTGCAAATTTGTACTATACTTGATGTTGGCTACATACAGTTAAGTGATTTCTAATTCTAATCTAATATTTCTGATCTTTAGGTATACATACAGTACGTTTGAACAAGTTTCTTACTCTATGACGATGTTGTAATGTCCAGCTCTTTTCTATTTTTACATATTGTCGAAGTATGGATTGTGACCAAAAAAGAGTTGGGGGTTCACAGCAGGATTTCTAAAATAAAACAAATGCTTTAAAAGTTAGAGTTAACTCTTTTAGGGCGGACGTTGACATTTGTCGACAGGAGGAGTTAAAGTCAGATGTCGACTTGGGCGATAATCAGCTCTTAAGGTAAAGGTAAACTAAAGGTAGTTCACTAAATTATCTTGCTTGCAGGAATGTTAGACTTATTGACTTGACGTCTAACCACTGCATGTGTAGTAAGTAGAGAAGAGCAAACAATGGCAAAAAAGGCAACAGACCTCCGGCGAGAAAGTGAAACAAAGGCACAAAGGAAAATACACTAGACAACATTTTGCATATTGTCGCTGAGCTGCACTGTGATGTGTCAGATTCCCAGTATTGGGAGAAGTGATCTGGAGATTGAGATTTGAAAACAGCGAGGTCCCCAGCTGATCAGGATGTTGAATATGTTCATATAGCCGACATACAATCTTTGTATGGGAGGACCACCACTTACAATGACAAGAGATACAAAGCAGACTGAGTCGCACTGCAACTGTTGCTGCCACCACCAGAGTTGGAAATATCTGTGAATTCATCCATCTATAATGAGAAGTACTTGCACTTACTATATTCAAGAACCTATGTTCTAATATCTTGGGCCATATTGCTTATTCTTCTTTGGATCGTATTATTGAAGAGAGGTATTGTTCTGAGCTTCTCAATCTCTTTTTCACCAACCATTATTTGCACCATATCAACAGCTGTCGGTAAAATCAGATTTTTGGCAATTATATGTGGCTTACTGGCTTTTTCAATGCAAAATGCAACTCAATAACATGTTAGTAAAGCTTTTTCATTAGTGGTAGTTGCTGAAGTAAAAATGGCTTGCTCCATGTAGAGGTTAGTTTAGCTTTCTTTCAAAGAATTCCACAGGAGTATCTTGTCTGGATGTTTGGTATTTAAATGTTTTGACGGCTTCATATTTAATTTTGAGAACACGTCTAAGACAAATTGCACACAGGGGTTTATTGGCAAAAACAGTAAAACCATATTTGAGATGCTCATCACTGTACAATCCATTTTTCTTTTTATTCTGGTCATTGCCAGACATAGAAGGTTCCATTGATCTTTTTAAAATTTTATCTAATCTTTAACAAAATGGGTATATAGTCATATGAAAAAGTTAGCAAACCCCTCTTAATTCTTTGGAATTTTGTTGATCATTGTTTGAGCTTTCAAAGTGGCAACTTCCTTTTATAATATGACATGGCTTATAGAAGCAGTAGTATTTCAGCAGTGACATTAAGTTTATTGGATTAACAGAAAATACAGTGCATTAGGAAAGTATTCACAGCACATCACTTTTTCCATATTTTGTTATGTTACAGCCTTATTCCAAAATGGATTAAAATTAATTTTTTCCCTCAGAATTCTACACACAACACCCCATAATGACAACGTGAAAAAAGTTTACTTGAGATTTTTGCAAATTTATTAAAAATAAAAAACCTGAGAAATCACATGTACATTTGTATTCACAGCCTTTGCTCAATACTTTGGCGATGCACCTTTGGCAGCAATTAGAGCCTCAAGTCTTTTAGAATATGATGCCACAAGCACGGCACACCTATCCTTGGCCAGTTTCGCCCATTCCTCTTTGCAGCACCTCTCAAGCTCCAGAAGATTGGATGGGAAGCGTTGGTGCACAGCAATTCTAAGATCTCTCCAGAGATGTTCAATCGGATTCAAGTCTGGGCCACTCAAGGACATTCACAGAGTTGTCCTGAAGCCACTGCTTTGATATCTTGACTGTGTGCTTAGGGTCGTTGTCCTGCTGAAAGATCAACCGTTGCCCCAGTTCGAGGTCAAGAGCGCTGTGGAGCAGGTTTTCATCCAGGATATGTCTGTACATTGCTGCAGTCATCTTTCCCCTTATCCTGACTAGTCTCCCAGTCCCTGCCACTGAAAAACATCCCCACAGCATGATGCTGCCACCACCATGCTTCACTGTAGGGATGGTATTGGCCTGGTGATGAGCGGTGCCTGGTTTCCTCCAAACGCGACGCCTGGCATTCACACCAAAGAGTTCAATCTTTGTCTCATCAGACCAGAGAATTTTCTTTCTCATGGTCCGAGAGTCCATCAGGTGCCTTTTGGCAAACTGCAGGCGGGCTGCCATGTGCCTTTTACTAAGGAGTGGCTTCCGTCTGGCCACTACCATACAGGCCAGATTGGTGGACTGCTGCAGAGACTGTTGTCCTTCTGGAAGGTTCTCCTCTCTCCACAGAGGACCTCTGGAGCTCTGGCAGAGTGACCATCGGGTTCTTGGTCACCTCCTTGACTAAGGCCCTTCTCCCCCGATTGCTCAGTTTAGATGGACGGCCAGCTCTAGAAAGACTCCTGGTGGTTTTGAACTTCTTCCATTTACGGATGATGGAGGCTACTGTGCTCATTAGGACCTTCAAATCAGCAGAAGTTTTTCTGTAACCTTCCCCAGATTTGTGCCTCGAGACAATCCTGACTCGGAGGTCTACAGACAATTCCTTTGACTTCATGCTTGGTTTGTGCTCTGACATGAACTGTCAACTGTAGGACCTTATATAAACAGGTTGTGTGCGTTTCTAAATCATGTCCAATCAACTGAATTTACCACAGGTGGACTCCAATTAAGCTGCAGAAACATCTCAAGGATGATCAGGGGAAACAGGATGCACCTGAGCTCAATTTTGAGCTTCATGGCAAAGGCTGTGAATACTTATGTACATGTGCTTTCTCAATTTTTTTTATTTTTAATAAATTTGCAAAAATCTCAAGTAAACTTTTTTCACGTTGTCATTATGGGGTGTTGTGTGTAGAATTCTGAGGAAAAAAAATGAATTTAATCCATTCTGGAATAAAGCTGTAACAACAAAATGTGGAAAAAGTGATGTGCTGTGAATACTTTCCGGATGCACTGTATGCAATAGGCATCATAACAAAATTAGACAGGTGAATAAATTTGCCACCCCAATAGAGATATTACATCAATACTTAGTTAAGCCTCCTTTTGCAAATATAACAGCCTCTAGACGTCTCCTATAGCCTTTGATGAGTGTCTGGATTCTGGATGGAGGTATTTTTGACTATCCTTCCATATTCTTCCATACAAAATCTGTCCAGTTAAGTTAAATTTGATGGCTGCCGAGCATGGGCAGCCTGCTTCAAATCATCCCATCGATTTTCGAAGATATTCAAGTGAGGGGACTGTGACTGCCATTCCAGAACATTGTACTTCTCCCTCTGCATGAATGCCTTTGTAGATTTCGATCTGTGTTTTGGGTCATTGTCTTGTTGGAATATCCAACCCCTGTGTAACTTCAACCTTGTGACTGATGCTTGAACATTATCCTGAAGGATTTGTTGATACTGGGTTGAATTCATCCGACCCTCGACTTTAACAAGGGCCCCAGTCCCTGAACTAGCCACACAGCATGATGGAACCTCCACCAAATTTGACAGTAGGTAGCAGGTCTTTTTCTTGGAATGCAGTGTTCTTCTTCCACCATGCAAAGCGCTTTTTGTTATGACCAAATGACTCGATTTTTGTCTCATCAGTCCAAAGCACTTTGTTCCAAAATGAATCTGGCTTGTCTAAATGACCATTTGCATACAACAAGTGACTCTGTTTGTGGCGTGAGTGCAGAAAGGGCTCCTTTCTCATCACCCTGCCATACAAACGTTCTTTGTGCAAATTGCACTGAATTGTAGAATGATGTACAGATACACCATCTGCAGCAAGATGTCTTTGGAGGTGATCTGTGGGTTGTCTGTAACCATTCTCACAATCCTACGCATATGCCACTTCTGTATTTTTCTTGGCCTGTCAGACCTGGGTTTAACAGCAACTGTGCCTGTAGCCTTCCATTTCCTGATTACATTCCTTACAGTTGAAACTGACAGGAATTTAAACCAGGTTTAAACCTCTGAGATAGCTTTTTGTAGCCTTCCCCTAAATCATGATACTGAACAATCTTTGTTTTCAGATCTTCTGAGAGTTGCTTTGAGGATCCATGCTGTCACTCTTCAGAGGAGAGTCAAAGGGAAGCACAACTTGCAATTGGCCATCTTAAATACCTTTTCTCATGATTGGACACTCCTGTCTATGAAGTTCAAGGCTTAACAAGCTAATCCAACCAATTTGGTGTTGCAAGCAATCAGTATTCAGCAGTTACATGCATTCAAATCAGCAAAATTACAAGGGTACCCAAATTTTTGCACAACCAGTTTTTCACATTTGATTTAATTTCATACAACTAAATACTGCTTCAACCTGGGTTCGCTTCCCGGGTCCTCCCTGCGTGGAGTTTGCATGTTCTCCCCGTGTCTGCGTGGGTTTCCCCCTGGGTGCTCCGGTTTCCTCCCACAGTCCAAAGACATGCAGGTTAGGTGCACTGGCGATTCTAAATTGTACCTAGTGTGTATGTGTGTGTGCATCCTGTAGTGGGGGCTGGCAACCTGCCCGGGGTTTGTTTCCTGCCTTGCGCCCTGTGTTGGCTGGGATTGGATCCAGCAGACCCCCCGTGACCCTGCAGTTAGGATATAGCGGGTTGGATAATGGATAGATGGATGGATGGATAAATACTGCTTCACTAACAATCTTTGTTCGAAAAAACACCCCAGTACTCAGATGTTCCTAGGAAATGAAAGACATACCACTGTTATCTTTTTTGTTTAAAGTAGAGTAAATTATGCAGGCGGAGAGGGGTTCCCAAACTTTTTCATATGACTGCAGCTCATACTTATCGTACAATATCATACTTGTCACCAACTAGCACAGTTTGGAAATGATGCCTCATTACACATTGCTGCTTATATAAATTAAGCCAAACAGAAATTTCAAGACGACTCCAGTGCCATCGAGTAACGATGAAGCCATTAAAAATAATTAGCACAAGCTTTCTCGAATGTGGTGTAGAGTCCAGGAAATACAAAGAACAAAGGCAAGTTGTGCCAATGGGTAACAAATGGCACCAGTATTTCTACTGTTTGATAATTTTACCGCCAGTCAGCTCTTTACAAAGGGGTTAAGTATTGCCGTGGGAGGGGGTCGCAAACAAAATTCTCGCTCAAAAGTGTGTTGAACCTTAAAAAAGTGTGGGAACCACTGGTCTAATCTATATGCACATTATGTATGTTGCCTTAGGTATACTAGAAATAAATGTTCTTGAGCAAAGGTAACAAATACACCAAACAAACCTTGCTGCTTCATAGTTTATATGCCTAACCTAAAATACAAACAAAGCAACAACTTTAAAGCATCATCAGTGTTTACATTGGTGTTGTTACACAAGTAAATTTAATGTACATGCCCCGTAATTTGTTGAAATACTCCCTCTGTTAGTGCACTGATTGATATGGACAAATTTATTCTAAAATCTTTAAGATTAGTCTTATAGAGGTTGGAAGCATGCGCTGTTCTCTCGTTGCCACACCCACCACACACCAAACCAGCTGGATTAGGATCCGAGTACAGCAGGTGGCACCAGAGTACAACACTGGAGCAAGTTTTTTTTTTAAATGGCGGCTGGAGTACCTACCTGTAAATTGGAGGACCTGCTTGCTGGGCTGGATGTAGATTAAACATCATACCCACGACGAAGCAATTACAGGTTAAAGGCCTTGCATTTACGGGATTCAAACCGACAACCTTCCGATAGCCGGCACAGATCCCTAGCCTCAGAGCCACCACTCTGCCCTATGTCTGCCCTAGTCTTATGCTAGCTTAATATGTTTTATGTATTAAATATGTGGTAACAATAGATAACACTGATCTTAAGATAGTTGCACTAACTTCCTTTCATTGTTTTAAGTTTACACAATTATAACATGTAACTTGAATTGTTAGGAAAATGCTTATTTTCATTATTGCTACTATTGGTAGCAATGTTCAGGCACTGTGATTAAAACCGTACAATTTAAAATATACATCCATTTTTGTAACCCATTTGTCCATGGTATGGTAACAAGACAGCTGGATCCTATTCCAACAAGCGTTAGGTAAAAAGTAGAAACAATCCGTGGTCACGGCACCAGTTCATTGCTGGATGACAACACATAAACAACACAAGAACCAATTTAACAATGCCAGTTCACTTAACCTGCATGTCCTTGGGCTATGGGAGGAAACCGGAGCACCCAGAGGAAACCACACAGGGTGAACATGTAAACTTTACACCGGCAGTACACAGGACTTGAACCTCATTTTCCTTGTTGCAATGGGGCAGCAATACCACTGCATCACTGTGCTGCCCCACAATTTAAATATCATATTTCAAAATACAAACAACCTCAGTCCCTAAAGTCTACACTACACCCTCCAATAGTACTCTTCCATGACATGCACCTCATTCACCAGATGGTACTTTATTATCTCCTCCACAGATATTCCTCATTAGCAGCCTTAATGCCACCTACAGATAAAATGCAATATTAGAAACAGACTAGTAAAGTTTATACATTGTTGAGTGGAAATTAACAAAAACAACTAACAGTCAATATATACATTCTATAATCAGAATCTCTGCTGTAGAAGAAGAAAAAAAAAAAAAAAAACATTTTTCAGTCCAGCTACACTATTTCATATATAGAATAAAACAAGAGGGCCAAGTGATTCCATAATCTGAACTACATCAGTATGTCACCACTGCAGTGTTTGCTTTTCAGTGCAGCCATATCAAATCTTTCAACTTTTATGAATGTAAATGTCTAGAAAATGATTTTCACAGATGAGGAATTTCTAACTTGGATATTACTACTGAAGTGGTTGGAATGCATCAATTTGTGAATGAAACAGAAGGCGGCTACTCATTCTAAGGCACTTAGAATGAGGTGGTACCTGCAGCCGATTCAGGTAGCATACAGGTAAGCCAACTCCACCAGGAAGGCACACTGGCAGAGCTCTACAATAGACCTCCAGCTGGCTACTGGGGTGCATGTTTTTGTCCAAACGGTCAGAAACAGACCCCATGAGGGAGGTATGAGAGCCAGAGGTCCTCTAGTGGGACCTGTGCCCACACCCCATCACCAAGCAGCTCAACTGGCAAACCCCAAAGAATGCCACAAGAATTGCCAGCTTCACCATTGGCATTCCATTCTCTTCACAGATGACACCAGGTTCACACAGAACAAATGTGACAGACTTGAAAAAGTCTAGAAACGCTTGGTGAACGTTTTATGAGCAGTGTGGTAGTGGGTAAGGGATAGTCTAGGGAGGTATATCCTGGGAGAGTCAAAGATCTCCATGTGCTAGGCAATGGTACCTTGACTGCTGTTAGGTACCGGGATGATATCCTCAGCCATTTTCAGCCCTTTCAGTGGTGTAGTGGGCCCTGGGTTCCTCCTGGTGCAGGTCAATGCCTGGCCTTGTTTGGCCAAAGTGTGTAGGCAGTTCCCTGGATGATGAAGGAATTGATGCAATTGACTGGCCCACACATTCCCTAGACCTGACTCCCACTGAGAATCTCTGGGAAGTTATGTATCAGTGTATTTGATGCCGTCAAGTAGCACCACAGACTGTCCAGGAGCTCACTGATGCCATGATCCAGGTTTGGGAGGAGATACCCCAAGAACACCATCTGCCATCTCATCAGGAGCATTATCAGATGTTTTTGGGAGTACACACAGACAAGTGAGGCCAAACACAATACTGAGTCACATTATGAGCTGCTGTGATGAAACTCATGTAAGTTGGATAACAATTGAGTTCAATTTTTGACTGATTTTTGGCGTGAGGTAGAATTCAGCCCTCAAAGTATTGGTGATTTTGGTTCCTACTGACCGTTAAGTAATTTTGTTCTCCTCAAATTACACAGCACTTACTCAGTAAAGATTTTCCACTTGAAAACTTATTTCATTGAGATCCAATGTGTGATTTTTTTGAGCAGTGTAGTATATATCATCAGAGTATGAGCCCAAAGTTTCCTATTACAGTTGGCTGGGAAGGGTCAGTGCTACATATGACAACAGGAAAAAATATCCGTTGTTGGCTATGTGGTAAGGGAACATAATTGTACAATCTGTTAGTGGCTTCTTTCTGAAACAAACAAAAACCTTTAGAAATGTTAAGAGCACAGAGTGTGACACTTATTTCCATAAGGTACAACAGACGCCTGCATGACTGATCATGCTGGACTGTAAAGAATGATTCGGTATCAGTTAAAACAGCATCACTAATGTGTCAATTTAAAGGTTTTGGCTCCAGACAAGGCCTTGAGCTAGAAAGCAATCCTAGTGATCAGGTTATGGATGTTAACGTCATTAAGATTTCAAGTTTTACTAGAATTTAGTAAATTCTGTTGTTAGTGAGTTTTGGTGAAGTGAATATACTGTATTATTTAGACAAATATATTTACAGTCATGGCCGAAATTATTGGCACCCCTGGAATTTTCCCAGAAAATTGTTGCAATTACAAATGTTTTGGTATACACACTTATTTCCTTTATGTGCATTGGAACAACACAAAAAAACAGAAAAGCCAAATCTGACATCATGTCACACAGAACTCCAAAAATGGGCCGGACTAAATTATTGGCACCTTTTCAAAATTGTGGGTAAATCGTTTTATTTCAAGCATATGATGCTCGTTTGAACTCACCTGTCGCAAGAAAACAGGTGCTGGCAATATAGCAATCACACCTGAAGCCAGTTAAAATGGAGAAAAGTTGACTCCACCTTTCTGTTGTGTGTCTGAATGTGTCACATTAAGCATGGATAACAGAAAGAAGAGCAGAGAATTGTATGAGGACTTGAGAACAAAAATTGTGGAAAAATATCAACAACTTCAAGTCCATCTCCAGAGATCTTCATGTTCCTTTGTCCACTGTGCACAACATAATCAAGAATTCACAACACATGGCACTGTAGCTAATCTCCCTGGACAGAAGAGAAAAACTTGATAAAAGACTGCAACAAAGGGTAGTCCGAATGGTGGATAAACAGCCCCAATCAACTTCAAAACATATTCAAGCTGTTCTGCAGACTCAGGGTGCAACAGTGTCAGCTTGAACTATCCGTCGACATCTGAACGAAATGAAATGCTATGGCAGGAGAGCCAAGGGGACCCCACTGCTGACACAGAAACATAAAAAAGCCAGACTGGAGTTTGCCAAAATGTACTTGAGGAAGCCAAAATCCTTCTGGGCGAACGTCTTGTGGACAGATGAGACCAAGGTAGAGCTTTTTGGTAAAGCTCATCATTATACTGTTTACAGAAAACAGAATGAGGCCTACGAAGAAAAGAACACAGTACCTACAGTCAAACATGGTGGAGGTTCAAAGATGTTTTGGGGATGTCTTGCTGCCTCTGGCACTGGATGCCTTGACTGTGTGCAAGGCATCATGAAATCTGAAGACCACCAAAAGATATTGGGGCGCAATGTAGGGCCCAGTGTCAGAAAGCTGGGTCTACGTCAGAGGTCATGGGTGTTCCAGCAGGACAATGACCCTAAACATACCTCTAAAAGCACCCAGAAATGGTTGAAGACAAAGCGCTGGAGAGTTCTGAAGTGGCCAGAAATGAGTCCGGATCTAAATCCGATTGAACACGTATGGAGAGATCTCAAAATTGCTGTTGGGCGAAGACGCCCTACAAATCTGAGACCTTGAGCCGTTTGCAAAAGAAGAGTTGTTGGAAATTCCAGTTGAAAGGTGTAACAAGCTTGTTGATGGTTATAGGAAGCGCTTGACTTGTTATTTTTTCTGAAGGGTGTGCAACCAAATATTAAGTTGAGGGTGCCAATAATTTTGTCCAGCCCGGTTTTTGAGTTTTGTGTGAAATGATGCAAGATTTGGCTTTTTTTCCTCTGTTTTTTTGTGTTGTTCCAATGCACATAAAGGAAATAAACATGTTTATACCAAAACATTTGTAATTGCAACAATTTTCTGGGAGAAATGGTGCATTTTCTGGGAAAATTCCAGGGGTGCGGATAATTTCGGCCATGACTGTATTTAGGATAATTCAGTTTGATGCTATTGATTCTTTATTTTCAGTATTCACTATACATTGCAGTTTGACTCAGAAACATACACATAAAAATGACAGTAAATGCACTTTTAAGAAATATATTAAGCCTGAGAAAGTTAATGTGTTAATTTTTGTAATTAATGTGGCCTATTTAACACGTTAAAAAATATTGTTGCATCCAATACTGACAACAAGGCAATTGTATCAGAGTGTTTTCGTCAGGGCGACATTTTCATGTTTTATTTTATATTTATATTATATATATATTTATAATATATATATATAATAAAAACACATTACAAAACAAGCGTGAAAAAGTATGAACCTAATTACATACACATCCAGTACCATATTTATACACTACCTTAAATATTATTTAAAAATTTCAAATTACATGTTTCAGAACACTTTGCCATATAGCTGCAGGGGAGTGGGAGGAAGTGGGGTTTATGGCAGTTCTGGAGCAATACTTAAAAGAAACAAAAGGTAAAAATTATGCTCTTTTTTATATCATGTTTCTGTAAGAAGATTGAATCAATGTTCTCTCACATATGTGCAAATTATGTTTTCTTTGAGTGGCACTAAAACCAAAATAAGTCTGTAGTACCTCTGTATTTAACTTGCCAATCTGCCAGGTAGCTTACTGGGCTTATTGTCCTAATATAATTGACAAACTTCTAAAATACAGAAGTGTAAGGATTATCCCTATCCTTGTTATCTTTGCTAATTTATGCAAAGAACTATCCAAGTAATGCCATTTTTAAGTAAGATAGCTGATACAAATTTGCCAACAGCAAAAAAAAAAAAAAAAAAAAAAAAAAAAAAAAAAAAAAAAACACAGCACGTCATGGGCACATTTTACCAGCTAGTTAATCCGTTTGCTCGCTCGTACTGGAAGTCCTATACGACACACCTCTCGTTGCACAGCAGTTGAAAAACTCTTGTTTAGAGTATAATTATAAAGTTGTTCATGGTGATGAACAATTGAGGATGACATTTGCAGAGTTACAGTATATAAATATATATTGTGACAAACAGAGGGCGTGGTCGTCCTCTTGAACCCTCTGACTTGACTCCAGACACCAGGTAAAAGTCAAAAATATTATTTTTATTTGAACAATAACGTTCACAAAGCACCCTCCACTCCACAATACCCATAAATCACCAATAATCAATCACTACAATCTATTTGAACAATAACGTGCACAAAGCACCCTCCACTCCACAATACCCATAAATCACCAATAATCAATCACTACAATCCTCCACACTCCCAGACGCGTTGCCACCCTTCCACCCAGCTCAGCTCGCCGTCTGGGATTTCCCATGGTCCTTTTATAGTCCATTACCCGGAAGTGTTTACAACCCCCCAGTACATGTGACTTTCCATCACTTCCGGGTCAGGTAAAGTTCTCTTGTTCTTCATCCCGGAAGCACGTCATTCCTCCTGTCGCTGTGACTAAGACATACTTCCGGAGCGTAGGGCACGTAATAATCCTTGGGCCTCCCTGCAGTATCCTCTAGCGGCCCCCATGGTATCCAGCAGGGCGGTGGATAAAAACACCATTGTCCAGGATTCCCTGCTGGCCTTTGGGGTACCTCCACGCTGCAGGGAGAGCTCCACCTGGCGGCTTGGGGGTATTGGCCGGGATGAATGGCCGGCCATATTCCACAATATTATATAATTTATATCTTATATTTTATATATGTAACAATGCTTATTTTACATTATTGTTTTGGGAATTGTGTGTCAT
Source organism: Erpetoichthys calabaricus (assembly GCF_900747795.2). Lineage (NCBI taxonomy): Eukaryota > Metazoa > Chordata > Cladistia > Polypteriformes > Polypteridae > Erpetoichthys > Erpetoichthys calabaricus. Next base: position 114,986,471 of record NC_041396.2, read on the forward strand.
GTGTAAGAATAATTTTAGGGTAACAGAATTCATCTTAAGGAAATAGCATAAGGGCTTAATAAATGTCAGAAATCTGTTCAGGCATACCAGGAAACCAGATAAAGGTCAAGTGAACAACAAAATATACACTGAAATATAAGAATTGGTTTAGGAAAATACTGAGATGGTCATATAAATAATGTACCTGAAGAAAGGTCGATGTAATATACAAAATGTACTGAAGGATGACTAGGAGATGACTAAGAAATCAGCAGATGTCCTATAAACAACAATGGACAATTGTTATATGTACAGAAACTTCAAGGATGGTGGCGCAAATCAAAGATGTAAGAACCACCAGAATATAACAGACTTTTAATTTTATATACATCATTTGGGTGTAAACCAATGCACCAACCAGAATAAAATGTATGCATTGATTGACATTGCATGCAAATTCAGTAGTTTATATGAACCTCTGTTTTCTCTGATCATTCTGACCATGCTGTAACAGACGTCTTTTGAAGAATGCTCCCTCCAAGGCATTTTTGCTGAGGAGTAATTAAAAGTTGCAATGAACAGCTCTTCTGCAGCCTGATAACTGATTTGTCCCATTAGGGGATGTTTTTATTCTTTAATAAGATGTTAAATTTCTACCAAAGTCAGCAGCATCAAAAGGGCACACAGATTGAGTTAGCTATGTACGCTTTTTTGACACTGAAAATGATACTACAAAAAAGGGACCTCAGGTTCAGTAAAATGGAACTGAATCAAGGGCAAAATGTATTTTTAGGGAAATGGAGAAGTATTTAAAATGTGTTGTTAATACAACTGTTAACCAAAAAGCACAGCAATGCAGTAGAAAACTGTTAATTTTATAAAAATTATAAAAGTGCTGATAGTAGGAGTGATATTTTGATAGTAAAGATATTACAGAAAGACAGACCAAAAATTTCAAAGAATTACTTTAAGGATGGCAATTAACATAGGGAACAGTGAAAGTATAACTAAACAAGAATAGAAATAAAAGAGCAGGAGGAGGAAAAGAAATTGGCATCTCCAAAAAGAGGAGAAAGTAGAAGATACAACCAGTGCCCCACAAGCTAACAAGGTGCCAGGCGCTAACAATGTAGTGACTGAAATAATCTAAATGGGTGGGTCTGAAATAGACCTTGCTTGTTTTCCTCTCCTCCTCTGTGATCTGGCCATATCTTAATTATAATGTCAAAACACTATACTGTCATGATTTGTTTATGTTAATCAAACTTAAGTTGCACTGTTTATTGTATATTTATTTCTGTTCTGTGTATATTATTTATATATTATATATATGTAAATGATGAATGATTAAAGTACCTCTGTGCATTAGAAATATAAATTTGAGCAAATGCACCAAGCTCATATTCACTGAAGAGTACTATACAAATACAAAATGAATACTTATACCATTTGTAAATAAACAGAAAATATCACCTGTTACTTTTGTTCCAATAACTAAAGGAAGGGGAATTTCTTCAGGAAGATCTTTGAAGTGCGAGACATCTGTGACTTTCCTTTGTTGGAGCAACCTGATTTTATGCCTCTTCTGTTTCAAAGCTGATCTTTCTTCTGCAAAAAATGCTGCTGAACACCTATATAAGAAGGGATAATATGCAACTGCATTAAAATTCCCAATTATCATCAGAAATAATAATAATAATAAAAACTGATCTTTGAGGTGCACAGCTTCATCAAGAAATAGCAACAGTTCTGAAAATAACTGATTTTCAAATCACTTCTCCACAGCACATGTTCAATATACAGTAGAGTCTCGCTTATCCGACAGACGGGCACACAGAACGTCTGATAAGCGAAAATGTCGGATTAATGGGAGGTGTTAAGAAAAAGCCTATTAAAACGTCAAACTATGTTATAATTTTACACATTACAAACCTAATAATCATATTTTACAACAGAAAAAATTAACTGAAAAAATTTAGTTACAGAATTGTCTGAAGTTAAATACAGTATGTACTGTACTTAAAAAGTTCAGTCCTGTGATGATTTAAAGAAATTTTTGATCGTAGTCTGCTTTCCCGACGAGTGCCGTTTCTTCGCTGCCAAGTCTCGGCATCTTTGCAGCATCATTATGTCGATTCCTGTAGCTTCCTCTCGTTGCTCAATGTATTTAATTGCAGTTTCTAGAGCCGTAACTCCATCACTCATATAGTCAACATCCGTACATGCGTATACTGTTTACTACAGCATTGTAACTGCGCGTTTGTGTGTTTGTGCTGTGATATGCGTGCGAGTCCCCGTCTTCCACCCGAAAACACGAAGCTGAGTCTCAGTACTTTAGCAACACCAGCTTTATTCAGCTTGAAACAGCAACAGCGCGGTTATTTATTATAGCGGGATCTGCCACTCTCCTATACACAGATAGCAGTCAGGCAGGGTCATGGCCAAGCAGTACTGTGGCCTGCGCATTTATAATGTTCCTTGTATCACCCATCAACGGCAGGAGCTTATAGCATGTCCGTGATCTTTTCGGATTCACTTTTATGGCGAACTGCTACAGCGCTGGGAGACTGCAATTGCTTTGGGACGCTCTTCCGCGTGTCATCCCGCTGGGTGGAATCCCACAAGAGTTTAGAAACTTATTCACACCAGCCATGATTCTTTTCAAAGGTAAAGTGCAGGTTAATTTGTTTTATGTATTTTTACTTTATATTTTGTATTAATCATTTTTATATGAATAGTTTTGGGTTGTGGAACGAATCATCTGAGTTTCCATTATTTCTTATGGGGAAATTCACTTTGATAACCAGTGCTTTGGACTGCGAGCATGTTTCCAGAACGAATTATGCTTGCAAAACGAAGGTTCCACTGTAATTAGCTGCAGTAGAGTCGGGAGCAACAAAAAATAGACTACACTCACGCTCGCAACTTGCAGTTCTTGTTGCCAATTGATGCATTTTTTTTTGTGTTTTTTTGTTGTGGTGGGACATCGGATAATACGGAATGTCGGATAAGTGAGACTCTACTATATATGCATTTAGTAGCAACTTCTAAACTTTAAATCTGAAACAGTACGTAAAGGTATCAATATGGAAACTTGATAGAAAGCTTCAAATATACAAGTAAACTAAGATATTACAGACATGAAAACTGAAGAAAATATTAAACATGAGTTAAATATTTTCAATCATTTTATTGGTTTTTGCAGTGCAATTTTAAAATGTGAATGGTTCAAATTATAGATTTTATGTTTGAAACAACCACAGACATGGCCTTTCAACTCTCCTAGAACAATTCATTTAAATTTTCAAAATTTGTGGAATATTGTAAATATTTTTAGAGCTACAAAAGCAAACACCACAATTTCAGCATTTGCTACAGTTGTACCCAGAGAAATGCCCTAGAAATCTGCAGCAAAATCAAGCATGTTATAATCAACTTCTCTTTCCATATAACAGCTTTCAACGTTATCACCAGAATTGGATAAGTGGGATAAAAATATTCACAGAAGAATGGATGGGTGTGTATTGCAGTAAAGAAAAATAGAAAATAAAATGTGGTTTATATATTAAAAATCTACACCACAGCTGATGCCTTAATTTGAGATATTGTTCAGATGATAAACTTAATATATACAGTATAATGACTTCACAATGGGTAAGAAGAAAAAAGGTGTTCTAGTTACAAAGATTTTACGATAACTGAGGCATAGGACCATAGTTAAAAATAAAACTCTAAAACTAGATTGCAGCAACTGTTACAAATAATCCAATGATGCTCAAATGTTTTAGAATGGTTAATCACATCAATAGTTTTTTTTCTTGGCACAAATGTGCACAATTTAAAAGACAAAGTTATTATGAGTCAGATTGGCACATTACATGCTAAGCATAATATAATTTTGTTACAGGTTGTTTCAAAGTATTATAGAATTTACTTGTCATGAGCAAAATGTATATACATTTGGATGTGTAAAACAAAAACATTTGAGAACTTTTTGACAATAAAACCATTTTGTACTCTGAACATCTGGAAATGCCGTAAAGCAATATACTTGTTTTACTTCCACTGTCCACTTTTAGTCCATATTATAAAACATACCAAGATATCACCCTGCTAATGAAAGGACTGTTTACTGAAGACGCCCATCTATAAACTTCACAAGCCAAAGTTCAAAATAATAGTTGGGGTTGGTTGGGGTAGGGAGAAATCACCTCTTTTAAAATGTTATTTCAGAAAATGCAAAGAAATATTTGCACGGATATCTCAGTAAGTAAATTGCAGTTGTTTCCTCTTTAAATCAACAAAAATAGAATAAAACTGCTTTATGACCAATCTTTCATTTGTTATTTTAATGGGGTAAATTTGAAATTTAAATGCTTTTTCACTATAACAGTCACTTAATCTGCTGAGTACAGCATCATAACCACTAAATGCTCTATATTGCTGCTGCCTGCATATAAACAAACAAAGACTTAAACAGGAAAAACCGGTTTACAGGAACATCTACAAATGGGTCAGTGAAGCTGAGGGGGTCTTACAGGACTGCTTTGAAACAACTGATTGGGAGATGTTTGAGGATGCAGCTGATGGCAACATCAATGAATTCACAGACTCTGTCACAGGATATATCAGCAAGTGCATTGACGATGTTGTCACTAAAACCACCGTTTGCATATATCCTAACCAGAAACCCTGGGTAAATAGGGAGATCCGGGCTAAGCTCAAGGCGCGGACCTCTGCCTTTGGCTCAGGGGACTCTGATGCATACAAAGCAGCCAGATACGACCTCCGGAGGTCCATCAAGAAGGCCAAACGGGACTACAGGGACAAAGTGGAGTCAAGCTACCACAGCTCTGACACCAAGCGCCTGTGGAATGGACTGTGCTGCAACACTGACTATAAAAAGAAAAACACAGTCAGTGTTCAGCCCACTGCATGTCTTGCAGACGAGCTCAACACTTTCTATGCTCGTTTTGATGCAGCCAACAAAGAACAGGTGCTATATCCTCAAGGGGGCAGTGAGTCTGTCACTCTGATCCTTGAAACGTCTGATGTGAGAAGGTCCTTCAAAAAGGTCAATCCTCGCAAAGCTCCGGGACCAGATGGCATCCCAGGCCGTGCTCTCAGGGCGTGTGCTGACCAGCTAGCAGGTGTGTTCACCAAAATTTTCAATCTCTCCCTGAGGCAGTCAGTGGTCCCCACTTCCTTCAAGGCATCCACCATCATTCCTGTCCCAAAGAAACCGGTGGTCTCCTGTCTGAATGACTATCGCCCGGTTGCACTGACATCGGTCATTATGAAGTGCTTCGAGCAACTAGTCAAAGGTTACATCTGCTCCTCCCTCCCTGACACGCTGGATCCTCTCCAATTTGCTTACAGAGCAAACAGATCGACAGAGGATGCCATTGCGCTAACAATAAACATTGCCCTCACCCACCTGGAAAGAGGAAATACATATGTAAGAATGCTGTTCATAGATTACAGCTCGGCATTCAACACCATCATCCCCTCAAAACTCGTCTTGAAGCTTGACGACCTTGGGTTGGGGACGACCATCTGCAGATGGATTTTCTCTTTCCTCACAAACAGGTCCCAGGTGGTGAGAGTCGGCAAACACACATCCTCATCACTCATTTTAAACACAGGAGCGCCGCAGGGCTGTGTGCTTAGCCCCCTCTTGTATTCCTTGTTCACCCATGAATGTGTTGCAAAACACGGCACAAACACCATCATCAAGTTTTCAGACGACACAACCATCATAGGCCTTATCACTGACAATGATGAGACGGCCTACAGAGAGGAGGTGCTGGCATTGAGTAATTGGTGCCTAGATAACAACTTGTCTCTTAACGTCAGCAAAACCAAGGAGATGATTGTGGACTATCGAAAACAACAAGGCAGAGAACACCAGGCCATCTACATCAGTGGCATAGAAGTTGAAAGGGTCAACAGCTTCAAGTTCCTCGGAGTAAACATCACCAAGGATCTCTCGTGGACCCTTCACATAGACACTGTGGTCAAGAAAGCTCGCCAGCGGCTCTACTTCCTGAGGAGGCTGAGGAAGTTTGGCATGAATGCCAACATCACCTCAAACTTTTACAGGAGTGTGGTCGAGAGTCTGCTAACGGGCTGCATTACCGTCTGGTATGGGAGCTGCTCTGCCAGCAGCCGGAAATCACTACAGAGAGTGGTGAAGGCAGCAGAGCACATCACGGGCAAGAGTCTTCCTGCCATTGAAGACATTTACCTCCATCGGTGCTTGCGTAAGACAAGCAGCATCATAAAGGACCACAGCCATCCAGCACGCCAGCTGTTCTCCTTGTTACCGTCCGGCAGACGATACAGGAGTCTGGCTGCTCAGACTACAAGACTTAAGAACGGCTTTTACCACCAGGCCATTCGACTCCTCAACAGCAACACCTGAACACTTACACACACTTACATTACATCTACACTGCACTACTCACACACAAACTGTACCTGCACACACTCTGAATACTGACTGGAACATGCATCTGCACTTTATGGAATATGTATCTGTACTTATAAAACATTATCTGTGCAATAACTGTCATTTGTACTTGCTGCTCATTCAACTCATATTGCTCTATAACTTCTTTTAAAACATACACATTTTATTTTATATGACTTGTCTATTTTTAACTTGTAATCTTTTTTTTAAGCTTTATTGGATCTAGGCTGAGTGACTTGTTTTTCTCGTCATACACATTTCATTGTATGTTGACCCTGTATTAACCTATATATGACAAATAAACCTAAACCTAAACCTAAATGGGCTCTTCACTTTCTTACAGTCCTATTCATGTCTTGTTGTTTCTTGTCTGCAATTTCTATTGTTTTCCATAAAATATGCCTCCTGTTTATGACACATATTGAAGAAGGAGGCTGCTGAATTTTGACTGTACAATTTTATCTGCCCTTATTTATATTCTCTCCTCACTTTTGAATTTCTACAGTAGTTATTCTACAGGGGCCCTACCTGTATTGCAGATAAGTCGCACCTATTTTCTGGCCCTCATTTGTTAACCCTTCGGACTAAGCTGGTATTATCTTTTTTAGTAGTGCTCCATTTCTCTGCTTCTGTATTTTTGCACAATTACTACTGGACTATAGCTCTGGATTTCATTCACTGTTCTTGTTTGGTCTTTGACAGAAATTACTTTAGTTTGCTGGACCTTTTTACTTTTTCTGACTTGAGCCAGAAGTGGCAAAACTTGAAGTATAGTGTTTCTGAACTAAATGGTTCTGCAAGATTGGGCTAAAATTCCTCAATAATCATATGAAACTGATACTGAACTATAAGAAGCATCTGGTAATAGTTTTTGCAGCTAAAGGTGGCATAATTGTTATGTGTAAGGAGGCAATTATGTTTTCACATTGCGCCAGCTGAAACTGAATAACTTTAATCAATAAATAAATTACATACAGTGGCATGCAAAAGTATTCAATACCCTGGAAAGTCATCATAATTATCTGCATGACAAAACATTCAAACATACAATTTATCAATTTTGTTTTTTTAATGTGAACTCTTATGCGGTAACACCACATTTATAAAGTGAAACTTTTTTGATTGAATTTATAATACTGCATGTAACAATCAAGTAAAACTTATCAAAACTAAATTCAATTCATCCCCCACCCATGAGAAAGAGAGGAAGGCTAACAGCAAGAGTAAAATTTTAAGAGTAGTCAAGAGGGAAAGAAGTCCTTCTCCCACATATAAAATGCTTATTCTAAAATGTTATTGATTAGATCCTGCCAGGTTTAAAAAAAATTAAAGTTAACAGATCCTCTAAGTGAGAATTTGATTTTTTTCCAATTTCAAATAGTACAGAACATCAGTTACCCACAGACTTAAATGAGGTGGACTTGGATTCTTCCAGTTGAGCAAGTCAAGTCTATGTGCTAACAGCAAAGTTTGTTTGTCCTTCTCCATTTTAAGCCCATCTGGGAGTACACCAAATACAGCTATTAACGGATTAGGAGAGATTTTGACATCAAGGCAGTCCGATAGGCATTTAAACATTTTTTGGCCAGAATGATGGGTCACAGAATTTTGTGGCTCTGATATATACAGTACCATATCATCTGCATATAGAGAAATTTTCAGTTCCAGTCCTTCTCTGAAAATCCACTTTATCCGATAAGAATTTCGACAGTGGACCGCCAGTGGTTCAATGGCGACTGCAAATAGCAGTGGTGACAAGGGGCAGCCTTGTCTGGTACAACGTTCTAGTTTAAAGTAGTCTGAATAAATGTTAATACAAACGGAAGCTTCTGGATTGGTATATAGTAGTTTGATCCATGCACAAATGTTCGGGACAAACCCAAATTTCTCTAATGTAGTGAAAAGGTATTTCCATTCAATCATGTCAAATGCTTTTTCTGCATCCAATGATAATAATATTTCTGGGGTGTAGCCTGCAGTCTTAACAGCACTTACAGAATTTCAAAAGATCTCCGGTCTCAGAATTAATCTGAATAAAAGTGTGCTCTTTCCAGTGAATTCAAGCACACAATATTAGATTGGACACCTTCCCTTATATCATCGCAGATTAGTTTAAAATACCTAGGGGTAAACATCACAAGTAAACATAAAGCTCTTTATCAACTAAATTTCACTGTCTGTATGGAAAAAATTAAGACTTGCGTAGATAGTCAACCCTTCATCTCACTCTAGCTGGAAGAATTAACATGGTTAAGATGAATATTCTTCCTGAGCTACTTTAATTTATTTCAAAACATACCAATATACATGATTCTAATTGCTTAAAAAATTATTAAACAATAACCTCATTTTTTTGGAACTCAAAACACCAACATATCCAAAGAGCGACCCTGCAAAGACCTAAGGCAGAAGGTGGCATGGCTCTACCCAACTTTCACTTTTATTACTGGGCAGCAAACATACAAGCTATAAAAATTTGGATACAAATAGATGAACATACACTGGCTTGGTCCGCAATGGAAGGAAAATCCTGCAGTACTTCTTTATATTCTCTGCTTTGTGCCCCAATAAATGCAAGTTATCGGCAATATACTAATAACCCAATTGTGCTTCACTCACTCAGAATATGGAACCAATGTAGAAAGCATTTTAAGATGGAGAATCTTTTACCTGTGGCACCTTTGCAAGAGAACCACCTCTTTCAACCCTCGCAAACATATGCAGTTTTTAATATCTTGAAAAGATTTGGGATTAAATTGCTTAGAGATCTTTATATAGACAACATCTTTGCATCCTATGAACAATTACACTCCAAATTTAACTTTCCAGCCACACATTTCTTTCACTATCTTCAAATTAGGAACTTTGTTAAACAGAACCTGCCCGATTTTCCTCATCTTGCACCCTCCTCCATGTCGGAAAAAATATTGCTCAATTTCAAGGACTTAGACACCATCTCTGCAATATATAAAATTATCTTGCAGTACCTCCCTTTTAATGATCCAAGAGGACAATGGAAAAAGATCTCTTAATATATCAGGAGTGGAAAATAGCAATGCAGAGACTTCACTTTAGCTCCATATGCGCAAAGCATACAATTATTCAACTCAAAATTATATATTGAGCACATCTGTCTCGCCTAAAACTGTCTAAAACGTTTCCAGGGCAAGATCCAACCTGCGAACGCTGCAATCAAGTCCCAGACTCACTGGGTCACATGTTCTGGGCCTGCACCAAATTAACATCATTTTAGACGAAACTTTTTAAGTGCCTCTCAGACAGCCTTGGTGTCACAATCCCTCCTAACCCATTAATGGCTGTATTTGGTGAACAAACTGATTGCATTCACTACACTTTTGGCACGCAGACTTATTTTGCTAAACTGGAAGAATCCTAACTCTCTTCTTTTAAGTCAGTGGGAAACCAATGTTTTATACTAATTGAAATTGGAAAAAAATCAAATAGTTAGAGGATCTGTACAGAATATTTTCAAAACCTTGCAGGATCTAATCAATAATATCTTAGAATAAGCTCTTAATGGCACAGAGGAAGCAATTATCTCCACATTTCTTTTTCTTCTCCGATTTATCTCTATTGCCCTATTAAACTCATCAATTTAGGTATGTCTACAAGCCTTAAGTTTTACTCTGCTGGCCATGCTCTCTCTCTCAGGGTGGGGGCGACTTGTTTTCAATCCTATCTTTTGTAAAAATTGATCTATTTGTATGGAATA
>NC_041396.2:115001654-115007136 GCF_900747795.2 Erpetoichthys calabaricus
CATAAAAGGTTTAAATACTGGTTATCCTTTTACACTAAAATATTACTAAAGAGATACAAAAAAAGTGAAATGCATATGTTCTTTTTCTTTAAGGAGATTTAATATTACTGAAGAAAGAAAAAAAAAACTAAAACAGCCAAATGGGGCTATGCATACGAACTTAAAAGGTTTAAATAAAACAGAAATATACACTTTTATTTTTACTTGCTTAACTTGTGGAGGGTGTATCCTGTAGCAAAGCCCTAACTTTTTTTGTGAAAGCCCGTTTCAGTCAATAAGTCTTAAAAAAAGGTGTAAAGATATGGACAATAAGCTACGCAAACCCACCAAGACATGGAATCGTTTAAATCAAGTATCATTACATCTTCCTTTCTTAAAGAGAAGTAAGGCAGTACTTATAAGCTTACATATATATATATATATATATATACATATATATATATATATATATATATATATATATAGACATACATGCATATATATATATATATATATATATATATATATATATATATATATGTATATCTATATATGTATATCTATATCTATATATACATAAATATATATCTATATCTAACTCCTCGCGAAGTAATGCTTTTAAATTTTTATTAAGAAGAAAAGCTTTTTAAATTGAGGGAAAATATCCCAATAGCAATTTGTTAAGGATCTGTTTTTTTGTGAAGCAGCCTTAACACAGCTTTTCCGCTGTTTTATAAACGAACGCCATATAAGGTCTTCCTTTTTCCTTGCTTCACCAAGGAAGGAGCCTTTTTATTAAATCCAAGGGTTCTTCGCTTTTTTTTTGGTTTGTTTATTACAATTGTTATAGTTCTGTTTGTATACGACGTTGTCAGTTCTGCACTCAGGTTGTAATATGACCAAGCTGTGCAAGCTTACTGTTAAGAATGCAACGTATAGTTGTACATGAGAAAAGCAATCTTGCCTCAAATCAATGGCAACCCTTTTGTAGGTCTATGAACTTAATTTAAAGTTTAGGTTTACATGGTGCTTTCTTTCTCAAGTACCTGCACTCATGAATATGTCTGTATGCATCAGTCGCTCAAATCCCCGCGCTTCGCACCGGCTATGTACTGCTTTTAAATTTTTATTAAGAAGAAAAGAAAACCTTTTTAAATTGAGAGAAAATATACTAATAACAATTTGTTAAGGATCTGTTTTTTAGTGGAGCTGCCTTTACTCGAGTGATCACTTTGAGCTGACTTGCTGGCTAACCATAAGCGTTACCTGGTAGGTAACCACCCATACAATCAGATTGTGAATCAGACTACGAATGCCGTGAATGTAATTACCCCGATCTACATGGTGTCAAATAAACGAACCACACGCCGTAGCGCAATTTTAGGGGCTTCGCCTGTAGCGCCGACGTCCGAGGTTCGATTCCCGTAAGGGAGTGAAGTGAGTGGGTGGTTACCTACCAGGTAACGCTTATGGTTGGCCAGCAAGTGAGGTAACATCAGCCACGGTGCCTTCAGTTGTGAGAAGCAGATCATAGAATGGATGAAAATAGTTTACTGTCAAATAATGCAAAGAGTACGCGACACGTCTTTCCCCCTTATTCTTGGCTCATCAGGCGTACACACTCACTGCACTCGCTTACGGTAATCGAACCTCGGACGTCAGCGCTAGAGGGGCTTCGCAGCGGTGAAGTATTGCTTTTAAATTTTAATTAAGAAGAAAAGAAAACCTTTTTAAATTAAGTCTTAAAAAGAGGTGTAAAGATATTGACAATAAGCTACGCAAACCCACCAAGACATGCAACCGTTTAAATCAAGGCGCGAGTCGAAAAACACCATCCCATAATATTAGTTAACGATTAACACATTTCTATATGTATTGTAAGCATACAATACAACTGTATCTATCTATCTATCTATCTAACTGATAATATGTTGCGCTTATTTATCTGGTGTACTGACATTTTTGCGCGTTTAACGGCTGAAATCTAACGTGGTTTGTGCCCTTCAGAATGAAAAGAGTTTGCATTTACCTTTTTAATAAAAGGCGAGCTTTTAAGCCTGAGAAATCACCCCGTAAATGCTCACATTTAATTGCACATGTGTTAATACGTATGCTTACACAGTATTAAGAGACACTCAACAATTACACAGTATTAAAAGACAGTCAACAATTAACGTCATTTACCTTCGTTCCCGCGTTTGACTTGTGCTGTAAATCTCTTCCTCATTTTCATTTCACGTGATTACGTAGGAGGCGTAATACGTGATGACGCAATACGTGACTCCGCCTCCTCCATTAGAGTATAAGGACAAAAAACAGGTTCCAGTTATGACCATTACGCATAGAATTTCGAAATGAAACCTGCCTAACTTTTGTAAGTAAGCTGTAAGGAATGAGCCTGCCAAATTTCAGCCTTCTACCTACACGGGAAGTTGGAGAATTAGTAATGAGTCAGTCAGTCAGTGAGTCAGTGAGGGCTTTACCTTTTATTAGTATAGATAAATTACATTAAATAGGCGTTGAAGACTGGAGTCAAGTGTCTACCTTTAATAAATCTGGTCTTGTGATATTACTGAAGGGAGCACTTTCTCAATGCTTCTAGATAGAACTTGAGAGTATCTTCACATCATTATTCAAAAGCGAGATTTGTCTGTATGATACATATTGTAATAAGACTTTTCCTTTAGAAAAATGGTAATTAATACTTGGCGAAAACTTTGGGGTAGAAGTTTATTGATAAAAGGAGAGGTAACTTAATTGAAATCTATACTAATTAATAAAAGGCAAAGCCCTCACTGACTGACTGACTGACTGACTCTCACTAATTCTGCAACTTCCCGTGTAGGTGGAAGGTTGAAATTTGGCAGGCTGATTCCTTACAGCTTACTTACAAAAGTTAGGCAGGTTTCATTTCGAAATTCAACGCGTAATGGTCATAACTGGAACCTCTTTTTTCACAATATACTGTAATGGACGGCAGCTCGATGGCCCTGGGAGGAGGAGTTGAGTGTCACGTCATCACGCCTCCCACGTAATCACATGAAAAGACTGTGAACGCAGTAGGGAGAAATGAAGGAGGAGCCGCAAACAGTGAAGAACAAAACATTCATTAAACAATTGAGAAGGGAGCGAAACAATAAGAAGCGAGCGAGTGAAGCATACAAGCATCTTCATAAGGGAAAAAAGCACGGTGTAAAATGTAAGTTTAAATTAAGTTTATAGAAACGCTCCCGCTGCGGATTGCAATAACATATTCGCGAGATAAGTTTAATGAGAAGACACGAGGTATAAACGAACCACATGCCGTAGCACAATGTTAGGGGCTTCACCTCTGGTGCCGATGATAGAGATTCGATTCCCGAGAGAGGATGCAGTGAGTGTGTACGCCTGATGAGCCCAGAATTAGGGAGAAACACATGTCTCTTTGCATTATTTGAAAGTAAACTATTAAAACCATTCTATGATTTGCTTCTGGGAACAGAAAGATAGCATGTGGCGGACGTAAGGCGACTTGCTGACAAACCACAAGCGTGACCTGGCAGGTAACCACCCATACAATCAGATTGTGATTCAGAAAACGAATGCCATGAATGTAATTAACACGATCTACATACTGTCAAATAAACGAAACACACGCCGTAGCGCGACAGCTGTGAAAAGGGAGCTTCACAAAAAAACAGATCCTTAACATTGTTATTGGTATATTTTCGATCTGTTTAAAAAGGTTTTCTTCTTCTTAATAAAAAATTAAAAGCAGTACTTCGCCGCAACAAAGCGTGAGAATTTGGCTATCTATATCTGTTTCTCGCAATTAAAAGAGGGCACGTAGCGGATGTTAGACGACTTGATGACCAAGCATAAGCGTTACCTGCCAGGTAACCACCCATACAATCAGATTGTGATTCAGACTAGGAATGCAATGAAAGTAATTACCCCGATCTACATACAAGGCGAAAGTCTTGCAACATTCAAAGATGATGGTTTGGGATAAGTACACCATGGAACATAAAAGAGCTTATGAAGCCTTGAACCGAAAAAAGCAAGATCTCAGAGATCGTATAAAAAAAAAAAAAAAAAAAGGAGGTAATGTCGTTTTACTCGCTGTAGATTTTAGTCAAACATTACCAGTTATTCCACGAGCGAGACCAGCAGATGAACTCAACGCGTGTTTAAAATCCATGCTTCTCCCACGGTCGGTTATACTGTATGTCGCGAGTTCTCGGGTAGGTACACCAAAAAATGTATACATTTAAGCATGTAATGGGCAAACGAAAAATGAGGTATACCCGTAGGCACTCCAGTAGTACTCAATGTAACTTTACTTCTTAAATGTTAATGTTTTACTGTTTAATAATTTATACGCTTCTTATATGTTGTTCAAATTCTTTTATCAAAATACCAGTGACAGCACAATGCACGATAACATGGAGTGAATACACCATACGCATCCGCCCACGGCCGCCCTGGTGTGCGCAGATAGGAGTTGATTCTACAATAAAATAAAATAAAGATAAAAAGAGTAATACAATCATCACCCCTAAAGTGGATAGCAGACGTGATGTACTATATGTGTACCAGATTTCAAGTCAATAGGTGAAAGGGTTTGCGAGCTACAGGTGATTTAAAATCCTGGACAGACAAACGAATAGCCACGGTAGCAAATTATACAAGAAGATTTTACTGTTTAATAATTTATATTTATATGAAATGTGCTTCTTATATATTACTTCACATTCTCATATGATAATGATGTTAATGTTGTTTATATTGATTTCTATGTTATTGTAAGTGCATATGTGTGTGTATATATATATCTATAATAATAAAAGGCAAAGCCCTCACTGACTCACTCACTCACTCACTCATCACTAATTCTCCAACTTCCCGTGTAGGTGGAAGGCTGAAATTTGGCAGGCTCATTCCTTACAGCTTACTTACAAAAGTTAGGCAGGTTTCATTTCGAAATTCAAAGCGTAATGGTCATAACTGGAACATATTTTTTGTCCATACACTGTAATGGAGGAGGCGGAGTCACGTATCGCGTCATCACGCCTCCTACGTAATCACGTGAACTAAAAACAAGGAAGACATTTACAGCACGAGTCACACGCGGGAACGAAGGTAAATGACGTTAATTTTTGACTGTCTTTTAATACTGTGTAAGCATACATATTAACACATGTGCAATTAAACGTGTGCATTTACGGGGTGATTTCTCAGGCTTAAAAGCTCGCCTTTTACTAAAAAGGTAAATGCAAAACTATTTTCAATCAGTTTATTGAAACGCTCCCGTTAAGGATTGCAATAACATATTCGCGAAATAAAAGAACGAAGTAGGGGGAAATGGAGGAACAGCCGCAAACAGCGAAGAGCAAAAAATTAATTAAACAATTGAGAACGGAGCGAGTTAAGCATACAAGCATGTTCATAAGGGAAACAAAGCACGGTGTAAAACGTAAGTTTAAATTAAGTTTATAGAAACGCTCCCGCTGCGGATTGCAAT
>NC_041396.2:115014078-115091578 GCF_900747795.2 Erpetoichthys calabaricus
TTTTAAATTGAGGGAAAATATCCCAATAGCAATTTGTTAAGGATCTGTTTTTTTGTGAAGCAGCCTTAACACAGCTTTTCCGCTGTTTTATAAACGAACGCCATATAAGGTCTTCCTTTTTCCTTGCTTCGCCAAGGAAAGGAGCCTTTTTATTAAATCCAAGGGTTCTTCGCTTTTTTTTTTGTTTGTTTATTACGATTGTTATAGTTCTGTTTGTATACGACGTTGTCAGTTCAGCACTCAGGTTGTAATATGACCAACCCGTGCAAGCTTACTGTTAAGAATGCAACGTATAGTTGTACAGGAGAAAAGCAATCTTGCCTCAAATCAATGGCAAACTTTTGTAGGTCTATGAACTTAATTTAAAGTTTAGGTTTACACGGTGCTCTCTTTCCGAAGTACCTGCACTCATGAATATGTCTGTATGCGTCAGTCGCTCAAATCCCTGCGCTTCGCACCGGCGAAGTACTGCTTTTAAATTTTTATTAAGAAGAAAAGAAAACCTTTTTAAATTAAGTCTTAAAAAGAGCTGTAAAGATATTGACAATAAACTACGCAAACCCACCAAGACATGCAATCGTTTAAATCAAAGCGCGAGTCGAAAAACACCATCCCATAATATTAGTTAACGATTAACACATTTCTATATGTATTGTAAGCATACAATACAACTGATAATATGTTGCGCTTATTTATCTGGTGTACTGACATTTTTCCGCGTTTAACGGCTGAAATCTAACGTGGTTTGTGCCCTTCAGAATGAAAAGAGTTTGCATTTACCTTTTTAATAAAAGGCAAGGTTTTAAAACCTGAGAAATCACCCCGTAAATGCACACGTTTAATTGCACATGTGTTAATATGTATGCTTACACAGTATTAAAAGACAGTCAACAATTAACGTCATTTACCTTCGTTCCCGCGTTTGACTTGTGCTGTAAATCTCTTCCTCGTTTTCAGTTCATGTGATTACGTAGGAGGCGTAATATGTGATGACGCGATACGTGACTCCGCCTCCTCCATTAGAGTATGTGGACAAAAAACAGGTTCCAGTTATGACCATTACACGTAGAATTTTGAAATAAAACCTGCCTAACTTTTGTAAGTAAGCTGTAAGGAATGAGCCTGCCAAATTTCAGACTTCTACCTACACGGGAAGTTGGAGAATTAGTGATGAGTCAGTCAGTCAGTCAGTCAGTGAGTCACTGAGGGCTTTGCCTTTTATTAGTATAGATACATATATATATATATAATATATACTGTATACACATTCGTATACCGGCGAAGTACTGCTTTTAAATTTTTATTAAGAAGAAAAGAAAACTTTTTAAAATTGAGGGAAAATATACCAATAACAGTTTGTTAAGGATCTGGTTTTTTTTGTGAAGCTGCGTTCACTCGAGTGATCACTTCGAGATGACTTGCTGGCTAACCATAAGCGTTACCTGGTAGGTAACCACCCATACAATCAGATTGTGAATCAGACTACGAATGCCGTTAATGTAATTACCCCGATCTACATGCTGTTAAATAAACGAACCACACGCCGTGGCGCAATTTTAGGGGCTTAGCCTGTAGCGCTGACATCCGAGGTTCGATTCCCGTAAGGGAGTGAAGTGAGCGCTGGTTTTAAAGTACTGCTTTTAAATTTTTATTAAGAAGAAAAGAAAACCTTTTTAAATTAAGTCTTAAAAAGAGCTGTAAAGATATTGACAATAAGCTACGCAAACCCACCAAGACATGCAATCGTTTAAATCAAAGCGCGAGTCGAAAAACACCATCCCACAATATTAGTTAACGATTAACACATTTCTATATGTATTGTAAGCATACAATACAACTGATAATATGTTGCGCTTATTTATCTGGTGTACTGACATTTTTGCGCGTTTAACGGCTGAAATCTAACGTGGTTTGTGCCCTTCAGAATGAAAAGAGTTTGCATTTACCTTTTTAATAAAAGGCGAGCTTTTAAGCCTGAGAAATCACCCCGTAAATGCACACGTTTAATTGCACGTGTTAATATGTATGCTTACACAGTATTAAAAGACAGTCAACAATTAACGTCATTTACCTTCGTTCCCGCCTCCTCCATTAGAGTATATAGACAAAAAACAGGTTCCAGTTATGACCATT
Source organism: Erpetoichthys calabaricus (assembly GCF_900747795.2). NCBI lineage: Eukaryota > Metazoa > Chordata > Cladistia > Polypteriformes > Polypteridae > Erpetoichthys > Erpetoichthys calabaricus. The sequence goes on from NC_041396.2 coordinate 115,016,212, forward strand.
ACACGTAGAATTTCAAAATGAAACCTGCCTAACTTTTGTAAGTAAGCTGTAAGGAATGAGCCTGCCAAATTTCAGCCTTCTACCTACACGGGAAGTTGGAGAATTAGTGATTAGTGAGTCAGTCAAACAGGTTCCAGTTATGACCATTACGCGTAGAATTTCGAAATAAAACCTGCCTAACTTTTGTAAGTAAGCTGTAAGGAATGAGCCTGCCAAATTTCAGACTTCTACCTACACGGGAAGTTGGAGAATTAGTGATGAGTCAGTCAGTCAGTCAGTCAGTCAGTGAGGGCTTTGCCTTTTATTAGTATAGATATATAGAGATATAGATATAGATATATATATATATATATATATATATATATATATATATATATATATATATATATATACATACACACACACACACATACATGCACTTACAATAACATAGAAATCAATATAAACATTAACATCATTATCATATGAGAATATGAATATATAAGAAGCACATTTCATATAAATATAAATTATTAAACAGTAAAATCTTCTTCTATAATTTGCTACCGTGGCTATTCGTTTGTCTGTCCAGGATTTTAAATCACCTGTAGCTCGCAAACCGTTTCACCTATTGACTTGAAATCTGGTACACATATAGTACGTCACGTCTGCTATCCGCTTTATGGGTGATGATTGTATTACTCTTTTTATCTTTATTTTATTTTATTGTAGAATCAACTCCTATCCGCGCACACCGTGGGCGGATGCGTATGGTGTATTCACTCCATGTTATCGTGCATTGCGCTGTCACTGGTATTTTGATAAAAGAATTTGAACAACATATAAGAAGCGTATAAATTATTAAACAGTAAAACATTAACATTTAAGAAGTAAAGTTACATTGAGTACTACTGCAGTGCCTTCGGGTATACCTCATTTTTTCCTTGCCCATTACATGCTTAAATGAATACATTTTTTGGTGTACCTACCCAAGAGCACGCGACATATAACCGACCGTGGGAGAAGCATGGATTTTAAACACGCGTTGAGTTCATCTGCTGGTCTCCCTCGTGGAATAACTGGTAATGTTTGACTAAAATCTACAGCGAGTAAAACGACATTACCTCCTTTTTTTTTTTTTTACAATCTCTCAGATCTTGCTTTTTTCGGTTCAAGGCTTCATAAGCTCTTTTATGTTCCATGGTGTACTTATCCCAAACCATCATCTTTGAATGTTGCAAGACTTCCGCCTTGTATGTAGATCGGGGTAATTACATTAATTGCATTCCTAGTCTGAATCACAATCTGATTGTATGGGTGGTTACCTGGCAGGTAACGCATATGCTTGGTCATCAAGTCGTCTAACATCCGCTACGTGCCCTCTTTTAATTGCGAGAAGTAGATATAGATAGCCAAATTCTCGCGCTTCGTTGCGGCGAAGTACTGCTTTATATTTTTATTAAGAAGAAAACCTTTTTTAAACGGATCGAAAATATACCAACAACAATTTGTTAAGGATCTGTTTTTTTGTGAAGCTCCCTTTTCACAGCTGTCGCGCTACGGCGTGTGTTTCGTTTATTTGACAGTATGTAGATCGTGGTAATTACATTCATGGCATTCGTTTTATGAATCACAATCTGATTGTATGGGTGGTTACCTGCCAGGTCACGCTTGTGGTTTGTCAGCAAGTCGCCTTACGTCCGCCACGTGCCCTCTTTCTGTTCCCAGAAGCAGATCATAGAATGGTTTTAATAGTTTACTTTCAAATAATGCAAAGAGTATGCAACATGTGTTTCTCCCTAATTCTGGGCTCATCAGGCGTACACACTCACTGCATCCCCTCTCGGGAATCGAATCTCTATCGTCAGCGCCAGAGGTGAAGCCCCTAACGTTGCGCTACGGCGTGTGGTTCGTTTATACCTCGTGTCTTCTCATTAAACTTATCTCGCGAATATGTTATTGCAATCCGCAGTGGGAGCGTTTCTATAAACTTAATTTAAACTTACGTTTTACACCGTGCTTTGTTTCCCTTATGAAGATGCTTGTATGGTTCACTCGCTCGCTTCTTATTGTTTCGCTCCCTTCTCAATTGTTTAATGTATTTTTTGTTCTTCGCTGTTTGCGGCTCCTCCTTCGTTTCTCCCTATTGCATTCACAGTCTTTTCACGTGATTACGTGGGAGGCGTGATGACGTGACACTCAACTCCTCCTCCCAGGGCCATCGAGCTGCCGTCCATTACAGTATATTGTGAAAAAAGAGGTTCCAGTTATGACCATTACGCGTTGAATTTCGAAATGAAACCTGCCTAACTTTTGTAAGTAAGCTGTAAGGAATCAGCCTGCCAAATTTCAGCCTTCCACCTACACGGGAAGTTGCAGAATTAGTGATGAGTCAGTCAGTCAGTCAGTGAGGGCTTTGCCTTTTATTAATTAGTATAGATAAGAGCGGATCACTACTCAAAACGGTAAATATAGGAAGCAGTCAGGATCGAACCGGGGACTCTATTACAAGTCAACAATTCTTACCGCTATACCACGTAAGCTGTTGTATGGTCCTTGAACCTTTTGTGAAAGTGTTTATTTGATCTTTGTACTTCAGGCTTCACACATTATATAGTTTGTGCCAACATTTTGTCATTTATTACTAAAATATGAAAAACATTTCTGTTTTAACAATGTGTCTACACAGATTACTGTAGAAACACACATGAAATGCACGTGTTCCAAATAATCTATTATTTCCACTCTAAAACTCCAGCACTTCACTCCCAGATAATCAAGGCATGAGCTGGTAGAACTTTTTGCAGATTCTGCAGCGGTGGCGGGATGGAATAGCAGGCTACTTGCTGCTTCTTTATCGGCATATTTACAGGACAAAAGACGCTGACGGAGAAGTGCGAACAGATTTAAGGTGGGCCGGATTTACGAGCTTTTTCGTAGGCTTTGGTAATTCTAGTGTTAAAAATGAGTTATTCTATTTCTTTTGTTGTTAAGAGGTTAAGAGCCAGTCTTTTCCTAAGAAGTGCCTCATTTGGAGACCTGGGGCCTCATGTAGTGCCTCATGCATAGAACTCACACTATAACATGGCGTAAGCAGAAAAGCGGGATTGTGCGTACGCACAGAAAAATCCAGATGCAGGAATCTGTGCGCACGCATACTTTCACGTTCTTCCACTACATAAATCCCGATCAGCGTGAAAAGTAACGCACGTGCACGCGCCTTCTGTCCCGCCTCAACTCCTCCCAGAATTACACCTCTGAATATGCAAATCAATATAAATAGCCTTCTGTGAAAAGACAATGGGAAAAGCACAGGGGAAAATACAAGAATTTCAGCGAATACCAAGTGGAGGCAAAGGAAAAACGTACTATTTGTTGGTTTCAACAGTGGTATAATCAACAAAAGAAAGTTGATCGAGTGACAGAGTGTTGGAATAACTCGAAAGATCAAATTCACAAAGTCGCACAGTGCCTGAAATAAAAAAGAACTCACATATCAAAGTCGCCGTGAAAAGGCAAGTCGTAGCCCACCGTCTGAGTGTCATATGAAAGCGTATTAGGGTACAAACAAAAAACACATGCACACAGTGGGGGAAAAAAGCACAAAATGTCAACTTTAATCTCGAAATTTCCACTTTAATCACGTAGTTGATTTTGCCATTAAAGTAGAACATCATAAGCTTAAAATCGTTTATTTTACTAGTTTCTCAAGTAGCACGTTAAATGCTTTGTTCTGTGTTTGATCTTCTATGTGCTCTGTGTGTGTGAATCACTACGTGCTTCCGTTCTTTCTCTTTCTCTGACAGGACACAGAATCCAGTACATTCGAGATATTACAGCTCTCTGAATAATTAAAATACTGAGATGTATACGTGATATCATTTTCATGATGATAGGAATGAAAGCATGTTATTAAACATGGGAACACGGTGGCGCAGTGCTTGTTCATATCTCACGCAAGAGGCTTACTGCACCATGTGCGACCTTCGATGAAATAATTTATTACAGAAGTACTGTCTCTTTCAAAAGTACTAACCTCCTATTCCTGTCCATACTTTTCTTTCTCCAATCGCCACACAATCAGCTCTGTAATAGACGTTAAGCCATTTGTAAGCTTAGAACGCCGATTCTTCAAAACGTTTAAGGAACATTGAAATATCTTCGTAGTACATGCTTAATTATTCTATTCGTCTATCCTTCTAGTGTCTCGTCAGCACCAGCCAGAATACAACGCAAGGCATGAGCTATCCTTGAACTAGCTATACGCTGCGGCACCGTGTCCTCACATGTTTAATTATTAACAATACAGATTATTTAAATGAAGTTAAAGTTTTATCTGTATACTATAAGCAACATATTTTGCTGCATTTCATCTTAAAATGCAAAATTATAACTGTAGTGTAAGTTTACAGTGAGGTGATTGTACTTATAAGTACAAACAGTTCTACAAGGAGCACTTGATGGACTGATTGAGTGCGTTTATAGTTCTTGGGATGAAACTGTTTCTGAAACGCTTTTTGCTGTGGTTGAGGTAGTGTGTACTTGAAACTGTATACCGATAATTCTCTTTCCGATCATCTGCTGCTGTGATTCACACTCAGATACAGTGATATAAATACTCCAAGTGGTGCAGTGAGAGTAATATGGAAAAAGATGATCCGCAGTGGCAACCCTTAACGGGAGCAGCAAAAAGAAGAACAAGATGCAGTGAGCGTAACAACGCTAAAGCAGTTATGGTATTTGGAATACTATGGCTATTCCCTGGCCCATTATATTGCTACAGGTTAATTACAATCAGATGCATTACACTAATAAACAATATGCAGTTAATTTCAGTGTATTTATAAAGCCGCGTCAGGAATGTGGAGCTAAGAAATAAAGGATGAGCACACAGGAACAGTAGTTTGACCATTCTGTGGACCATTATATTGTTACAGGTTAATTACAATCAGATGCATTAAATTTATGAACGATATGCGGTTAATTTCAGTGTATTTGATAAAGCCGCCGCCGTGGATGTGGATCTAAGAAAGGGTAACCACACAGGAACAGTAGCACTGCTTTGACGCTGGGTGCCGCCAGTCTGCAAAACCGAGCGGAGAAATTGCGTACGCCAAGGTATGAGTTACCGTGGAAATGTGCGTGGCTTTACGCCAAGTTTAGGTTTTATACATTGTGATTTGAACGTGGAAAGGTTCGTACGCAACATTTCTGTGCGTACGCACCGTTTATACATGAGGCCCCTGGTGAGTTCTTGATCGGTTTTGGTAATTTCACTGATTAACTATGAGACCTTCTTGGTTTCTGATTTATCTTTGTGGGAGATGTGGGAGAGATATGAGAGAATCTGTCCTCTTAAAAATGCCTTCAGATTTTCCCAGAATATTCCTACAGAAACCTGCATTTATCTCTTTAAAAAAAAAAAAAATGAATACATTTGCTTGGATATAAATTCTGTACAGTTCTCTTCAGCAAATAACAGGGGATTAAGATGGCAGCTGCGTGATAAATATGTGGGGCATAGTGATTTGAGCTCCGTGGTTGCAAGAGCTGATTGTGGGCAAGAAATTATCTATAAAGAAATAATCAATTCTCGAGTAGCATTGATGTATCGGTGAGAAGAAGAAGTATGCTCTTAAGTATGGATTTGAAAATCTCCATGTGTCTGATAAGTTATGATCAGTTAAAAACAACAATTATTTTTGCAGTGTTAGATGTTATTGCCCCTGTAGTTGAAGTCCTATCCAGGTCTGAATTTAAAAACACAATTAAAGTCCCCATTAGTGCTGGGCGGTAAACCGTTTTTTTTTTTGTTATGATATGGATTTTTCTTATATCGGAACACCAGTTTAAATAGCCTAAACAACATTCGTAACGTGGTGCAGCGGGAAAGTATTTTTGGGGGTGGGGGGGCTGGAGGTTTGGGGACCTTTTTCACTGGTGCACCACAAAATACGCATGCAACAGAATACATGCGTTAGTGGAGGTATTGAGCGGTGAAAATGGACAGAGAACGTTCTGAAACTGAAGCTGTAGCAGACGATAAAGTTGAACATGATGACACAGAAGAACTTTTAACGAAAAAAGGTGCTGTTTCTGTAGATACTTTTTTAAAAGGTCGGATGTGGCCCGTTATGCTCAAATGTATGAATACTGTTTCTATACTACTGGATAATACTGCAAGGCAAGTTGTACTTGTTTTATTTTTTTTCAATACTGTGTAATAGTGTGACGATGCCGGTTCCCTACAGACTCCCTCTTCCCACATGGGAGTCTGCTGACCCAACGCCGTCAATAGTTATGGCCGAGAGGAAATGAGAAATCTCATTGAAGCCAGGGGATGGTGGAAAGTGCTCAGGTGCTTTTGTTAAAAACAAAGTAAAACCAAAAGTGTCCGTTGTGCAGTGTTCAGAAAAATACAGTACCCAAATAAATAGCAAATCCATAAAGCCAGTGAAACGTGGGGATAAAATCCGTAATAAATCAATCTGTTAAAATGTATCTCTCCTCGCCCGATCGCAGCACACCACCTTCTGTCTCCACGGCTCACCCTTTACTGGCGGAGCCTTTGCAGCATGAACTGCTTTCTGCTAACCCCTGTTTTGGCTGCCACCACACTGCGCAACCAGACCATCTGAGGTCGGCACACCTCCCATCTTCCTTCGTGCTCACTCAGTCGCTCCTCCGATCCATTGGGAGGTCTTACATTTCGCTCACCCCACTCTACACGCTTAGTCAGTGGGGTGAACCAGCCCCTAGATCGCCTAAGCCTGCGCTCCCTCACGGAGCCCCAGCTCGTGCTGCCTTCTCCTTCCTGGTGTCTGGATCATCTCCATTGACTGCTTTTTCCCTTCAACCTCCTTGTGTTTTCTTTTTTCCTTCCCCCTATCCTGCCGGCCCATAAATATACGTCTCCGTGGGCGCAGCGCCTTATTTACACGCTGCAGTAAGCTGACGAAGCAATTGAGAACAATCGGGTGTGACTCGCCCCAATCACCTCATCAACTCGCGCCCACGGAGATGGACACGGCGAACTGGATTTAAAAACGGGCTCACTATACTACAAATAGCATCATAAATGCAAGTTGCAATTTTATCATTTATGTATATAGCTTAGCTTGAAGCAAGGTCCATATTAATGCAATTTGCCTTAATGACGGTTCAGTTAGTAAAGATGTCATCACCAAGTTGTACTTATTTTATTTTGGTGAATAGTGTGTAATGAACCTGGGCTTGAAGTTTTGAAGTAATAGTATTATTACTGGAAGTTGCACTATTATTTATTAGTTTAAATATTATACAGTTTAATGATGGTAAATTTGTTTAAAAAGTCACTTTAACGTTTCAGTGGACAGAGATTGTTAACATTAGCAGAAAGTGTAGTTGGTTTACAAAAAATATTTACCAATTGTTTCTTTTCTACATGTTCAGTGCAATTCAACTTTTGACAAACACCTCTGGATATTTTACTAAGTCCAAATGCCTCTTTGGATGGTTGAAAATATGTTGTCAAAATTTTAGTTTAAGTTGTTTGCAAAATTTGTTCAATAAAAAGGCTCTATATTTTGACAGCAACTGTCATGCAATGTGATTCGTTCTCTTCATCAGTGCCTTATTAGTGCCCCACTCCTTGAAAACTATCACTTTTGGGGCCATGCAAACCTGTATTAATACTTGTGTGCACATCAAAATGTTTTTTTGTACAATGTACAATTCTCATGACAGTGGAATAAATTATTCTTAGCCAATCTACTGCAGTAATTGCAGTGGAAAATGTGGTTAACTCATGCATGGGAAAGAAATACCATTGAATACCATGAAACCAGTATAATTTTGAAAAATACGGTGATATAGAATTTTGGTCATAATGCCCAGCACTAGTCCCCAGACATTATAATTTTAGTGTTCAAGTTAGGAATGGATGCAAATACATTTTGGATGAGGTCCACATCGGGTGTGTACACATTTATCTAAATCACTTTACAATTAAAAAAAAAAAAAAAAATACCTAAAACCATCTCATATTGCCCTTCAGGATCAGATACAACATCTGATATTGCAAATGAAATTTTTCTATGAATTAAGATTCTCACACCTCTAGTTTTCTTTGTATAGCTGGAGTGGAATATTTGCAACTTTTAATGCAATGCAATAATTGCATAATTAGATCTGGACCACCCTGTATGTTTCTTGAACAACGAGAGCAGCTTTGCAGTTCTTCTTGACTTTTAAAATGTACTTATTTTCTGCAGCAAAAAGTTTACTGGACCACCTTAAAATATTGATAAATTAAGACTCTCTATGGATTACAGTACTAATACTACAAGATCATATACGGATACATTTTGCCATTCCTTAAACCATTTTGATTTAGACTATTGCAGCTCTCTTTCAGCTCAATTTGTCATTGTCACTATATCATACAGTGCAGTGAAAATTATTTGTTGTACCCTATCTTAGAAACATGAAGTAATAATGTAGTACAAAGTATAGTACAAAGAACAAAAATTACTAAAGCAACATCAATCAACAGCAGCAAAAACGAATAAAACAGTACCAAATCAAAATAATTATCAGATAAAAACAGACAACAAACATCAGACAGAAGAAAATACACGAGAATAAGCACCGTACAGTCAGTGTCATGTAATCAGAGAAAAATGACCGAGGTGTTTACATAATGTATTCTGGGTCACAGGTCAAGAAACTTGTATGGAAGTTAAAAATTAAATAGCCTACTGGTAAAAACGGAGTATGCTGGCATGAATTTACCATTTGTTGGATGGGAGGGAGGAGAACAGTTTGTTTGGTGTGTGCTTTTAAAGCAATACTTTATCATAAGTGTTCCATACAGATGTGGTCAGCATAAGCTGCCTTGTAGCTGTTGGTAGTCAGACCCAATACTATTGTGTTGAAAGCAAACTTGAAACTGTTACAGCTTTTTTTGCAAACTGAGAAAAACACAAACAGTATACAGTGTTGAGGATCTCTGGTTTCAAGGTTAGACAGACTGTTACATGTGTGCATCTTAAAAACTTCCAAAGTTAGGTATTACCATCAGATGTTCAGGATCTGGTTACAAGATGGTGATGCCGAGTCCAAGGATACCAGGTGTCACTACTACCTTTTTTTTTTTGTTTTAGGTGTGAGATGGCAAGCTGAATACAATAAACAACACTTATATGCAAGTATCCTTTTGTGAAGGTGGGTTAGAGCAAAGTGGAGGTTGGTGGAAACTGCATTCTTTATTGGTATGTTTGTGAAACAGGAAAACCAATGCAAGCCCAAGTAAAATAATTTGATAGACTTGATATGTGCTATGACCAAGTATTCATTGCAAAAGAGAACAGTAGTTTGAACCATGGACATATTAAGGATTTCGCAAAGATGTTTTGCCAATGGTAAATTCTGATGCAAGAACAAGGCATGCTAAACACACACTAGCCCTCAAGTCATGTCATTGTCATGCTGTCATGGATTTAGTACTTTTTAGAACTGTAATGCTAAATTAGAAAAATGTTTCTTCTTGTTGTTGCATTTATTTAGTCAACAAAGCTTAAGTCAATATGAACAAGGCATGTGTCTGTAAGCATATCTGAGATGTTGAATTACTTACAGATAGGGTTTGTTTTTTCCTGGCCTGTATTTATTTTCTGCTATAATAATCTCACAGGGCCAATCTGGAGACAATCATGAGTGAATTTTGCTTAAAACTGGGTGGGAAGAATTAGACGGCTCGCAGAGTATCACATTACTGGACAAATCCAACACTTCATAAAGGGAATGCTAAAAGTAGGGGCAGTGACACTGAACTGCAGAGCAATAGTGCTCTTGTTAACCTGGTCTGATAGAAGACATGCTTCTGATTATGATAAATTGTTTACAGCTGAAAAGTCTCCTAAAAACACCTCTATTCAACATATAACTGTATATCGCATATGCTGAGTATGTTGCACGTTAAAAATTAATCTGATTTTACAGTTGTGTTTAACATTAACCTGCTGTGTGTGGTCTCTTGTTCAGCTACGATGATTATCTGAGTCGATATAGAAAGAATTAGCAGCTAGGTTCATGAAAATATGAATTGCAAAATATGTCTTCAATTCAAAGTAAATGATGTGTCACACCCCATCAAAATGGTAGCCATTAAGAGCCGATAATGAAGAGCAACAGGAAATGTGGATTTCAGAACTCAAATCACCTGAATCAAATCTGCCGAAGAAGCACAAAGCTACACAAGATACAACTTCCTAACTGCATGTCTATACGAATAACTAAAGGAATTTAATATTACGGTCTAATTAGACATGCAAACATGCCTTGCCAGAATGTAGCTGTAGCGTTTTAATATGTACTGTTTACATAGATCACAATGCTTATCTAAACTCTACTTGCTGTCGTTATGCCTTATAGTAATACAATTGTCAAAATGACAAAAGACGTCACAGACATAATAATAATTCTTTGCGTTTATATACATAAGCACTTCTCAAACATGTGAAGCCCAGTAGTAGCAGTTGTTACATGTGTGTGTGTGTGTGTGTCTATGCTGCAGCTTTCACTACAAAAAAGCAACAACAAATTGTATCATTAAGCTTCATTTATTTTGTGCTACTAAGCTCCTAAATTGATAACAGCAATTTTAGCTTATTTTCTATCAGTGTCAAGTCTTTTGTTCAGTTTCTTTTGCTCTCTCTCTCTCTCCGAAACCCCAGTGGCTTTAAGTACATAGACTGGAAGAATTGGGCTTGGGTTTTTTTTAGGAAGAAGCTCTGTGGGCACAGCCTTTAGAAAGGATGCTATTCACTACACATTTTTTTTTTTTTTTTTTTAAAACATGGATATCCCCAGACATGTATTCTCCTTTGAGAATCACATTTGGGCAAGTGAGATTAGCTTTATGGTTATTTCTGTTAGATTTGTTTGGTATTTATTTGTATTACATCTCTCTAAATGTGTTTCCAGTTTCTATGCCTTGTGGGTGGAGCCCCAGCAGGCAGAGCCATCCTGACATCATTATTGCCAAGACCAAATTTTTGTTTATATATTCAGCCAAGATGGAGAAACTCATCAGCAAAGTACAGAGTTTGTGTGTTTGGAGATTACTATATTTGTACGTGTTAAAGTTTTTCAGTGTGTATTAGAGTAAGATGTGTAATGCACAGATCTTTGAAACAAGACATAAGGAACTATATTTGATTAAACTGCAGACTTTTATCAAAACATTACAGCCAAACTGATCCATAAGCTTATGCTATTTAACAAGCAGAGATGCTAAAATCCAAGCAATCTAGTAAATGTTTAGTAATCAGTCAGAAAAGTGTAAATCAGAAAAGCGTAAAACATTTACACAGAATTTTGAACTTAGTGTCAAATTACATCTCAGAATTTGCATGTTTAATTTTGAAAATGTTTTTATGCATTCAGGTGAGCACTGGAGAGGTCTGATAGTTATTTTAATACTTAATGCTTATTCAGCTAATTAATGTTTAAACATTGGAAGGTGGGGCTTCAAATGTGCAGCATGTGTTTTCTTACTTGTTGTTGGTATGTCTTTATTCTTTTCCCCTCTCCCTCTCTCTCTACCAGAAGGCAGTAACACAGCAAGCATGGAAGGGGCAGCTTGTGACAACCAATTGCAGATTCTGACTTATTTCAACTTGTTACAAAAAGAATAAAGTAAAAAGTTTAAACAGTAGTTTGGGGTAGATATTATTAAACTACATTATTAACAAAATGCCAAGTACATCAGTTTTTAGTTACACATACGTGAACTCATCATGAAGAATGAATATCCGAAAAATACAAAATTAATATGGGAAAGAAAAAACACAATTGTATAAAAAGTAAATACTATATACAAAAGTTTGGGTCTGCAACAATCTTTAGGTAGGGGGTACGTGTCAAAGTAACATCCACACGAATGCCAGAACCCAAGATTTCCCACCAGAGCATTGTCCCGAGTATCACACTACCTCCACTTGCCATCTTCCTATAGTGCATCCTGCTGCCATCTCTTCCCTAGGTAAAATAACACACATGTACACAACCGCCAACATGATCTAAAATAAAACATTCTGTATATTCAGACTGTCCAGTTCTGATGCTCATGTGCCCATTGTAGGCTCTGCTGGCACTGGACAGGGTCAGCATTGGCATTCTGATCCATGTATGAACTGTGTGTTCCGATACCATTCTCTCATGGCCAGCATTAAATTTTGCAGAAATTTGTACTACAGTTGCTCTTCTATAGGATCAAACCAGACGGGCTAGCCTTTTCTCACCACACACATTGATAAGCCTTGGACACCCATGACCCTGTTGTTGGTACAGTGGTTGTCCTTCCTTGGACGACTTTCGGCAAGTACTAACTACTATATACCTGGAACATCCTACAAAACCCACTATTTTAGAGGTGCTCTGATCCAGTCGTCTAGCCATGAAAATTTGGCCCTTGTCAAAGTCGCTCAGATCCTTACGCTTGCCCATTTTTCCTGCTTCCAACACATTATCTTCAAGAACTGACTGTTCACTTGGTGTCCAACATATCCCATCCTTTGCCAGATGCCACTGTAATGAGTTAATCAATGCTGTTCACTGCACTTATCAGTGGCTTTAATGTTGTGGCCGATTTGTGTATAAACTGCAATGTCTATTAGGAGTGAAAACTGTTTAAAAGCAAGTCATATATATGCTTTCTTTTATAGCAAGTTCCTCTTTTCTTAATATTTCCACTATGGATACTGGGAAGTGATATGTACAGATTCACTTTAAAAAAAAAAATCCCAGAGAGCATGTGCCCTCTTTAGTCATGGCACGGTTAAAGCTGCAGAATTTTCAAAGTTAAATTGTGAATCACATACTTAGACACCAGCAGAAACTATGATACTATTTCTGCATTCAAAATGGAAACCAGGAAACACTTCCTCACACCAACAGTTGTGAGGATGTTGAAAAAAAACAAAAAAAACCACAGAACTAAGTAGCTGAATCAGAAACACTGACAACATTTTAGAAGATTCTATTTGAAGCTTGCATTTTAGACCATTTGTAAAGAGAAATTTGCTGTATTTTTATAAATTTTTCTTCTTTATATTTTACTTCGTTTTTGGCCACCCCCCTCCAATGAAACTGCAATTACATTGATACTTCTTTTATTAAATATATGTACAGTGGAACCTCAGTTCTCGAACGTCTCGGTACACGTACAAATCGGTTTACGACCAAAACGTTCGCCAAACTTTTGCCTCGGTTCACAACCACACACTCTGTATACGAACAAGCCAGGTTCCCTTTCGGTTTGTACATGTTCAGTCTCTTCCTGTGCAGCAAGCAAGAGAGAGAGTGAGAGAGCGCAACACACACACACAGGCAGCGTGAGAGAGAGAGAGAGAGAGAGAGAGCTGCGCACACACACAGGCAGCGCGAGAGAGAGACAGACACGCACACACACACACAGGAGCGTGCGGGGGAGAGGCGCGTGCACACACACACACAGGAGCGTGCGGGGGAGAGAGGCGTGCACACACACAGGAGCGCGCTAGAGAGACACACAGGCGCTCCAGGCTCGCAAGAGAGAGACACACGTGCGCGCGAGAGAGAGAGCTTGCGCGCGAGCAAGGGAGGGACGCATAAGGTAGAGAAGGCTTGTTTTTGTTTTCAGTTCTGTTTACAGTGATTGGTTCGTAGCCTGCATTGTTGCAATGTTACTTTTCTTGGTGGTTTATTAAATTACGGATTTTTCAAATGTTCATTTTTTTCCCCTGTGCTTTAAACTCATTTAAAAAAAAGTGAGTGGTTAGCGAGTGGTTCCTAGCACTATAGCGCGAACTCTTGCAGTGTTAGTTTTCTCTGTTGTTCAACGTTTTCTTAGTGTTATTCAATGTTTTTACATTTAGTTTACTATTACGCTGTGCATTCTATGGTATGATTAACTATATTTGTGCTTAAAAATTAAAAAAAAAAAATATATATATATATATATATATATATATATATATATATATATATATATATATATATATATATATATATATATATATATATATATATATATATTTTTACATACAGTTCGTACGGTCTGGAACGGATTAATTGTATTTACATACAATCCTATGGGGAAAATTGCTTCGGTTCACGACCAATCGGTTTACGACCAGAGTTTTGGAACGAATTATGGTCGTGAACCGAGGTTCCACCGTACTTGGATGAAGAGCAGATGAACCTAGCAAATACCAAACAAAACAGGGCTTTATGAACTGGACTATGTTTAATTGTTTGCAAAACATTTTATGCGCTCTTCAGAGACAGGTGTATAGTCATGTGTAAAGTGCAGTACCAGTACTGGAAGGAACTCCCGTCCAGTGCAAGGTTTGCTGGAATAGTGATTATATACAGATTAACAGTAAGGAAATCTACTGTATTTTGACATGCAAATCACAAGTTGCCCAGGCACATGCACAGAAAGAACTCTTGTTAACAATTTTGCCTCAACTTATGGTAAAGTACACTTTATATCAAGAAAGAGAGCAAAATCAGAAATGGGAAAAAAAGGACAAAAAATACAATCTATCAAGAATCATTTACCTTCTTGGTTTTCCCATTAATCTTCGGATTTTTCCCCATTCCACACGAGTTAATTTTCGGGTTTTTAGGTTAGGAAAAGATTCTTTTAAGCAGACACAAAAGTCATTGTCTCCTTCAAACAAAGGCCTGTAAAATAAAATATTTACACAGAATAAAATCAAATACTCAAATATGTAAGTCTTCTGCCCCAACATTTTAATTATTTACAGTTTTGTAAAGTACAGGTCATTAAAATACACTATAAAATTACACAAAATACTGTGAATTAACATGCCTTAAACAGAATTAATTGATGAGAGAGGGTATAGTTTTCACCCTCATTGGAAAGACAAGCTTAAAAAACAAACAAAAAAAAACTTTTTGCTGATTGTTGGATTCACTAAAGTGGGCCTCTTACTTCTGGGTAGTTGTGCCACTGGAGAATCAGATAACATTGATCTCCTCCTGAGACCTGGTGTTAGCAGACATAGCCAAAATAATATTAGCTTCTTCCCTGCTAACACTAAATCCTAATACACTTCATGGACATTAATAGAATTCATCTTATAAAAATTAGCCTAACACATTCTGTAATCTGGCCTCATTTCTAGACTTCACCATGCATTTGTAAATAATGCAAAAAGTACTCCTATCAATATACTGCTTGAAACAGCTTTGCACCTATTTGGCTGATTTTGTTCCAGATTTTCACACTTATTCTTCAGGAAAATTAATCAAAAACATTACATTTTCATTGAGATATCAACTAGATTCAGCTAGAGTGCACAGAAAATTCAAAAATTCCCTTTTAAAATGCACTAGTGAAATTTTTTTTTTACCTTGCCTATCTTGAGACAAAAAACTCAAATTCATACCAAACTTGCAGATTTAGTCTGATGCTGCGAGAAAGGTATCACTGTAGCCAGTAGTCGAATGTCGAGTAGGAGGTGGAATGTTGAGTGAGGGGTTTATGCCCGGTTAACATCTAATTGATAATGATGTAAACTGGGAAGGAAATCTCTTGTAATTGTGCACGCTGCCTGATACACAGGACCAAACTGCTGGCTTGAAATCCCAGCCCATGATTATCTTGTGCAAAGAGTAGGCTAAAATAAACAAATACATTTAGCTTTTATTTTTTGTCTTTATTCTTGTAAAAAATCGATTGATTCACATGTAAAAAGTAGAAAGACACACCAATGGCCTCATGCATAACGCATTCACACCATAACATGATGTAAGCACAAAAGTGGAAATGTGCTTACGCACAAAAAAAATCCAGATGCATAAAAGCTGTGCAAACACCAACTTCCACGTTCTTCCGCTCCATAAATCCTGGTCAGCGTGAAAAGTAACGCACAAGCATGTGCCTGCTGTCCCACCCAAACTCCTCCCAGAATTACGCCTCTTTGAATATGCAAATCAATATAAATAGCCCTTAAGCTCAGCCTTCTGTGAAAAGAAAATGGCAAAAGCAAGAGGGAACACAGAAGAATTTCAGTGAATATCAAGTGGAGGCAAGGAAAAACATACTATTTGTTGGTTTAAACAGTGGTATAAACAACAAAAGGAAGTTGATCGAGTGACACAGCGTTTCGGAGAAACTCAAAAGCTCAAGTTCACAAAGTCGCACAGTGCCCGAAATAAAAAAAAAAAGAAGTTGTCACATATCAAAGTCGCCGTGAAAAGGTGAGTTGTAGCCCACCGTCTGAGTGTCACATGAAAGCTTATTAGGCTACAGAGAAAAAAAAAAAAGGCACACAGTGAGGGGAAAAAAGCACGAAATGTCCACTTTCCACTTTAATCAAGTAATTTGTCATTAAAGTAGATCATAAACTTCATCCTAAATCGTTTAATTTACTAGTTTCTCAATCCCATCGTAACTAAAGTACCACGTTAAATGCTTTGTTCTGTATTTGATCTTCTATGTGCTCCGTGTGTGTGAATCACTGTGTGCTTCCGGGCTTTCTCTTCCTCCGACTGGACACAGAATCCATTATATTCGTAATATTACAGCTCTCTGAATAATTAAAATACTGAGATGTATATGTGATATTTTCAAGATGATAGGAGTTAAAGCGTGTTATTAAACATGGGAACACGGTGGCGCAGTGATTATTCATGTCTCACGCAAGATGCTTGCTGCGTCATGTGCGACCTTCGATGAAATAGTTTATTGTAGCAGTACGGTCTCTTTCAAAACATACTAACCTCCAATTCCTGTCCTTACTTTTCTCCAAATACCCAATCGCCACACAATCAGCTCTGTAATAGATGTTAAGCCATTTGTAAGCTTAGAATGCTGATTGTTCAAAACATTTAAGGAACATTGAAATATCTTCGTAGTACGTGTTTAATTATTCGATCCATCTATCCTTCCAGTTTTATGTCAGTACCAGCAAGAATACAGCGCGAGGCAGGAACAATCCGTGAACAGAGCGTCAGCAGTTCGCCAGCACTGTGCACCGTGTAGTTAAAGTTTTATCTGTATAATAAACATATTTTGCTGGATTTCATCTTAAAAATGATATTGTCATCATATGTAAGAATGCGCTTTATAAAGTGGCTCAGGTTGTGTAATATTATAAAACTGTACCGCAAGTATACAGTGAGGTAATTGTACTTATAAGTACAAACAGTTCTACAAAGAGCACTTGATGGACAGTGCGTTTAGAGTGCTTGGGATGAAACTGTTTCTGAACTGCGAGGTCAGTACAGGAAAGGCTCTGAAGCGTTTGTCACATGACAGCAGTTCAATAGACAGCATGGCTGAGGCAGTGTGTGCTTGATGCTGTATACCGATAATTCTCTTTCCGATCAGCTGCTGTACAGCTGTGATTCACACTCAGATACAGTGATATAAATACTCTGAGTGGTGCAGTGAGAGTAATATGGAAAAAAGATGATCAGATGTGGCAACGCCTAACGGGAGCAGCTGAAAGAAGAAGGTGCAGTGAGAGTAACAGCGCTAAAGCAGTTATGGTATTTGGAATAGTTTGACCATTCTGTGGACCATTATATTGTTACAGGTTAATTACAATCAGATGCATTAAACTAATTAACAACATGCGGTTAATTTCAGTGCATTTATAAAGCCGCGTCAGGGATGTGGGTCTAAAAAAGAAAGGATAACCAAAGAGGAACAGAAGCACTGCTTTGACGCTGGGTGCCGCCAGTCTGCAAAACCAAGCAGAGAACTTGCGTACGACAGGGAATGAGCTCCGTGGAAATGTGTGTGGCTTTATGCCAAGTTTAGGTTTCATACATTGCGATTTGAACGTGGAAACGTTCTTACGCAACATTTTTGTGCATACGCATCGTTTATACATGAGGCCCTTGATGTTTTGGCCACCTGGCAGCGGAGGCTGACGGTGCAAATTGTTCAAGTAATTTAAACACTGTTCCCCTTTAATGGGAAGGATGGCCTGCATTTGAACCCGAAGAACTGTCTGCTAAGTGTACTGCATCTTCAAGCTAAAAACAAAAGCAAGAGTTTATTTGCGTGCTCAATATTACAATAACACACTGCAGATATAAACAATACTGCTGACGGGTAGGTGAGGCGAGCCAACCAGCAAGTGATAAGAATAGGAAGGTGAATGTCACTGCATTCTTTTAGGCAAGATCGATGACAGCCTGTAATGCAGATTAAAAATGCAGAGAGCGAAGTGAATAATTCACATTAAAAATCCAGAATGTGAAATGAAAACAAGAAAATGGAAACAAAGTCGGGGCTCTTGAATGGCAGGTGGCTACAATTGCTATGCACTAGGCAGCTGCTGTTGGGGCTTCTGACTACATGAATTTAAGAACAAAACCTGAGTGTGTGAACTTGACACTAGAGCATGCACTTGAAATCATGATTAAAAGTTGACTGCAGTATGCAATGGAGATTGAAAAAAAACTCTCATCATGAAGTGAAGTTTTAAAAATGACAACTTGAAATCAACATGCCTTTAGGCTCGCTGTTCTGGTCTAGGTCTGTGTTTTGGGAACATGGCTTAGCACTTGTTACTCCTGTCAATTCTGTTTAAATTGTATATTTGTCCTACTATATAGCATAAACTTCAAAAACCATCAGCGTATTCATGACTAACTTTTTCATGTGTGATGAAATTTATTTTTGAAAACTTTATCCTACCCGTAAAGTATGTCCCCCTCTCACTCAACAGTGCCCCTCCTACTTGACATTCAACTCTTGGCTGCAGAAATACATACCGTATATACTCGCATATAAAAGTTTGATTTTTCGGTTTCAAGACCTATCATAAAATCAGACCCCACCTTGTAAACCCGTTCAAAAATGCGACTTTTTAAAATTTCTTGCTTCCTCCAATCTCGCATCAGTTTCTCTGATTCATCGAATTTTGTTGCAGGAGCAGTTACCAATTTCTTTCGCTACTTCAACAACGTTTAATTTAAAACCAGCTTCATATTTTCTTCTGATCAAACGCTCCATTACAGATAAGGGATGCTCTTACGATAAAGGTGTACGAGGGTGTGAGGTGGGGAGTGGCTGTTACATTACCTTCTAACACAACAGAGCAAACAGCGGTACAAATATGAAGATGGAAAAAGTCAAAAGAAAGAAAAGTGGGCTTTAAGAAAAAAATAAATAAAAATATGATTTGAGTACAGCTATACTGAAATGGTCGTGACATATATGTACTTACATATACTGTTTTTACTCAAATGTGAACCGCTCTCCTCCAGACAATTATACAATGATTACAGAAAAAAAATCTCACTTATAATTACTTGTATTTTTTCCTGTGCATGCAATAAAATAATACTCTGAAAACTAATGGTGCTTCATTTATTCAGTTAGAGAAAAAAAAAAAAAAGTATATAAACTCACCTGAAATTGCATTGCAATGTTTTTATATGCTTGGAACATAAAGTAAACTACCAGCATTAATAGGACAAGAGTAAAGGACAACACATGAGATGGAGCACTGTGAATGGAAAGAGTGGCATGTATAAAGCAGAGAAGCAACTTACTTGTAGTGCTTTCACAGATCCAACAATGTATGCGAATACAAGAATTAAAAATGAGCTTTCTTTGTGAACAAGGAAGGACCAATAGAAGATGGTACTTGACCAAAAATGAGCTGCCTTTAAAATAATTATATAAGAATTAATCTTGTCAGTTGGAGATGGACAAGTATGGGGGAGCTCCGTTAGTAGCAGTTGTTATTTTAAGATTTTTTTATATTATATTATATTCTATTATATATAAAAAATCATTTTCAGATATTCTGCATTAATTCATTCCAAGGGGATTTAATAATACTATATGCAAGTACAAATAAGCAAGAGTAGTAAACAAGGGGCTCAGAAGGAAAAGGATAAGGCAGCAAAAGCAGCATCAAATTTAAACCAGCCTAAAGTTCACGGTACGACCTCCCAGAGGCTGACCTGGAACAGATGGGCGAAGATATAGACCTGCCAGGACCTTACACGGCAGCATCAGCTCCAGCCGAGAGCGTTAGTGGGAGCGAAACGAGCAAGGAGTATTCGTCTACTCCAGGAGAATCACTGGAGCCGATCATGGCCTTTTCATCCATTTGTCAACTTCGGCTAATTCCCCCTGCAACATTATCTCTTACTGAACTCGCAACCTGGCATAAGGACATCAGGGATGATTGAAACACACTCTCCAAGCTAAAGGTAATGATCCCATTGCTCGTGGGTTATGGGTTGGGGTTTGCTGGAGGTTGGCATAAATGATATAAGGTGAAATTCAAAGAACAACAATTGATAAATAAAGAAGGAAATAAAGGTCCTGAATGAGACAAATGAGACATTGTATCAGGATATAAAAGACCTGGAGCAATATTTAAGTACTAACTTTACTACAACTAGGGGTGGGCGGTATGACCAAAACTCTATATTACGGTATTTTTCTAAATTATCCCGGTTTCACAGTATTCGACGGTAATTTTTTCCCCATGCATGACTGGATGTTAACCACATTTTCCACTGCAATTACTACAGTAGACTGGCCAAGAATAACCTATTCCACTGTCATAAGCATTGTACATTGTACAAAAAAAAACATTTTAATGTGCACACAAGTATTAATACAGGCTTGCATAGCCCCATAAAGTGATAGTTTTCAAGGGGGTGGCACTAATGGTCAAAGTATAGAACCATTTTATTGAACAAATTTTGCAAACCACGAAAACTATAATTTTGACAACATATTTTCAACCATCCAAAGAGGCATTTAGACTTAGTAAAATATCCAGAGGTGCTTGTCAAAGTTGTACTGCACTGAACATGTCTTAGAAAATGAATAAATAGTAAATATTTTTTGTAAATCAACTACACTTTGTTAATGTTAACCATCTCTGTCCACTGACATGTTAAAGTGACTTTTTAAACAGCTTTATCATCATTAAACTGCATAATATTTAAACTAATATATAATAAAATAAATAATAGTATTACAACTGATAGTTGTACTAGTACTTCAAGACTTCAAGCCCAGGTGCATTACACAGTATTCACCAAATTAAAATAAAATAAAACAAGTACAACTTGGTGATGACATCTTTACCAACTGAACCATCATTTAGACAGACTGCATTAATATGGACCTTGCTTCAAGCTAAGCTATTTACATAAATAATAAAACTGCAACTTGCATTTATGATGCTATTTGTGGTATAGCCCTACTGAATCGTATTAGGGCCACAGTGAAGAAAAAAAAAACAAAAAACTATATGTCGAAAATGAAGTTGACATGTTGACTTTCGACATTTCCACTTTAATTTTGATGCTTATTTCGAGATTAAAGTCAACATTTCCACTTTAATTATAAAATAAATGGCGAGAATAAAGTAGAATGTCGTAAACTTCATCCTAAAATCAATGTTTAATTTACTAGATTTTCTCAAACACCGTCATAAATTAATGTAGCACATTAAATGCTTTGTGTTGTGAGTTGTTAATCACTATGCTTCTTAAAACGGACTTCCTCCGCACTAAGAGGAGGCGCCGGCAGCAATCACCACACAGAATCCATTCACTTCATGATATTCCTGCTCTCTGAAAATTTAGAATGCTAAGATAAATACTTGATATCATTTTCATGATGAAATGCATTAAAGCAGGTATTAAAACATGCATGGTAGTGAGGCGGTAGTGCTGCTCCCTCACAGTAAGGGGTCAACAAGGTGTATGTTCAGTGTAAAGAACTTTATGGCAGGTGTGACGAGGCTTGAAAAAACTATGTATGAATGGGTATCGCAAAGGTTTAACTTAAATATTATGTAAATGTCCCGGGTTCGCTTCCCGGGTCCACCCTGCGTGGAGTTTGCATGTTCTCCCCGTGTCTGCGTGGGTTTCCTCCCACGGTCCAAAGACATGCAGGTTAGGTGTATTGGTGATTCTAAATTGGCCCTAGTGTGTGCTTGGTGTGTGGGTGTGTTTGTGTGTGTCCTGCGGTGGGTTGGCACCCTGCCCGGGATTGGTTCCCTGCCTTGTGCCCTGTGTTGGCTGAGATTGGCTCCAGCAGACCCCCGTGACCCTGTGTTCGGATTCAGCAGGTTGGAAAATGGATGGATGGATGGATGGATGATGTAAATGTTGGGTTTGTGATCTGGTGGTCGGAGACATGAACACAGAATTCAATGGCTCTTCTTCTGAGCGGGCTTTCTTTATTGCACACGTGCTGTCTGTCTGACGTACCAAAACCCCAGTTCCTATCCTTCCTTTTTCTTTCTCCACATAACCAATCACCACACGATAAATGTATTTTATAACTAGTTTTAATTTCACAAACTTAGCCCACAGAGTGTTCAGAGCTTTACAAATATCTTCTTTATACATGTTTAATTATGCCATCCATTCAGGGTTGTGCCCATTCCAGTAAGCATTGTGTGTGAGGCAGGAGCAAATCCTGAACGAGTTGCCAGCACATTGCAGGGTGAATACGAGCAAAACATACACTAGCAGGGTCAATATAGCCTTTCAAAACCCCATATCCGACATGACTTTGAAAGGAAACTGAAGCACGCCGTGTAAACCCACCATAAAAACATGCAAATTCAAGGCAGGGTACACCCGAGACACCTTTGCTGTGAGGCAGCAGTGCAACCTCCACGCCGCCGTGCCCCCACATGATTAATACATGATTTAATGCATTTCAACATGAAAATGATATCAAGTATTTATCTTAGCATTCTAAATGTTCAGAGAGGAGGAATATCACAAAGTGAATGTATTCTGTGCAGCGATTGCTGTGGCGCCTCCTCAGTACAAGAGGAAGTCAGTTTAAGAAGCATGTACCAATTTAACATGGCTCGGGAAACACAATACAAAACATTTAATGTGCTATATAACTTATGACGGGGTTTGAGAAAATCTAGTAAATTAAATATTCATGTTACGATGAAGTTTAGTTTACGATGTTCTACTTTAATGACAAATTACGAGAATAAAGTCAACATGTCGACTTTAATCTTGACAAACGGTGAGAATAATGTAGAAATGTCGAGATTAAAGTCAACATGTCGTCACACTATTACACATTACCCATGTACGTAACACTGTATTGAAAACAAATAAAACAAGTACAACTTGGCTTGCAGTATTATCCAGTAGTATAGAAACAGTATTCACACATTTGAACATAACGGTCCACATCCGACCTTTTAAATCCAAAGTATCTCCAGGCAACGGACGTGACTTTTTTTTTTTTTTTTTTTCGGCAAAAGTTCTTCTATATCATCATGTTCAACTTTATCGTCAGCTACAGCTTCAGTTTCGGAATGTTCTCGGTCCATTTTCACTGCACAATACCTACACTATTTTTTTTTTGTTCTTTATTTCGCCTTATACAATTTCTTGTATTAGGAATTTGTTAGTTTTTGCATACCCCTTGGGGTCAGAGCGCAGGGTCAGCCATTGTACAGCGCCCCTGGAGCAATTGAAGGTTAAGGGCCTTGCTCAAGGGCCCAGCAGAGTAGGATCTCCTTTAGCAGTGACGGGGATTCGAACCGGCAACCTTCGGGATACCAGCGCAGATCCCTAGCCTCGGAGTCACCACTCCACCCCATATTTAGCAGTGTAGCAGTGAAAAAGGTCCTCACTTGAACAGTTTCCCGCTGCGCCACGTTCCGAACGTTGTTCAGGCAATTTAAACTGGTGTTGCAGTATAAGAAAAATCCATATCATAACAAAAATAAAAAACTTTTAGGTATGAACCGGTATACCGCCCAGCACTAACTATAACCTTTACAGAAATGCTATAAAAACCTGATGAAAAAATACAGGAAAATACAAGCAAGTTATCGAGAGTAAAGTTAGAGTACTTGCTGCTCAGGTTGAAGATGTTAAGCACATGTTCACGACCCATATTGAAATAGTTGAACAATCAGCTTCCGCCGCAGATGAAAACACTATGGCTGAAAAATCAGAATGCAAAGTGCTCGCGGACTAACTGGCAACACTGGAAGATAGATATAAAAGGAACAACATCAGAAATTAAGGTCTTCCAGAAAAAAGGGAAAGTCCAAACCCAGTGAAATTCATAGCTGACCTATTATCTAAAACAACTGGAGAGGATTTTAAATTGGATGTCGAGATCTTTGCAGCCTACCATATATATGTGGATCAAATGCCTCCAAACCAAAAAAGCCTAATTGTCAGTTTCGAGAAACTACAGGCCAAACAAAATTTCATGTTCCTTCTCAGACAAAAAAAAAAAAAAAAAAAAAGATTTTTGAAAATACCCGCATTTGTATTTTCCCAGATTGCTGACCTGCAACCGCTGCTGAATGCACCATATTCTACAGCATTAAACAGCGCCTACACAGAGCTGAAATCAGATACAGCTTTTTGTACCCAGCCAAACTGAAAGTGGTTATTGAAGATCAGTTTTACATTTTTAGTTCTCCAAAGGAAGCAGGTAAAGAGCCGAGAAGACTAATCCCAACTTTCTTTTGAAACACAAGATCATGAGTCACACTGTGTTATGGCAAGGCAAAGAAGATTCTATTTGAAGCTTGCATTTTAGACCATTTGTAAAGAGAAATTTGCTGTATTTTTATAAATTTTTCTTCTTTATTTTATATTTTACTTCGTTTTTGGCCACCCCCCTCCAATGAAACTGCAATTACATTGATACTTCTTTTATTAAATATATGTACAGTGGAACCTCGGTTCACGAATGTCTCTGTACACGTACAAATCCGTTTACGTCCAAAAAGTTCACGAAACTTTTGCCTCGGTTCACGACCACACACTCGGTATACGAACAAGCCAGTTTCCCTTTCGGTTTGTACATGTTCAGTCTCTCCCAGTGCATTTCCTGTGCAGCGAACAAGATAGAGAGAGAGAGAGAGAGACGCAGATGCGCACACACAGGCAGCGCGAGAGAGAGAGAGAGAGAGAGAGAGAGAGAGACGCAGATGCGCACACACAGGGAGCGCGAGAGAGAGAGAGACGCAGATGCGCGCACACAGGCAGCGCGAGAGAGACAGCACACACACACACACACACACACACACAGGCAGCGCGAGAGAGACAGCACACACACAGGCAGCGCGAGAGAGACAGCACACACACAGGCAGCGCGGAGAGAGAGAGAGACGCAGATGCGCGCACACAGGCAGCGCGAGAGAGACAGCACACACACACACACACACACACACACAGGCAGCGCAAGAGAGACAGCACACACACACACACACAGGCAGCGCGAGAGAGACAGCACACACACACACACAGGCAGCGCGAGAGAGACAGCACACACACACACACAGGCAGCGCGAGAGAGACAGCACACACACACACACAGGCAGCGTGAGGGAGACAGCACACACACACACAGGCAGCGCGAGGGAGACAGCACACACACACACACAGGCAGCGCGAGGGAGACAGCACGCACACGCACACACACACAGGCAGCGCGAGGGAGACAGCACACACACACACACAGGCAGCGCAAGGGAGACAGCACACACACACACAGGCAGCGCGAGGGAGACAGCACACACACACAGGCAGCGCGAGGGAGACAGCACACACACACACAGGCAGCGCGAGGGAGACAGCACGCACACACACACACACACACACACAGGCAGCGCAAGAGAGAGCACACACACAGGCAGCGCGAGAGAGCACACACAGAGGCAGCGCGAGAGAGAGAGAGAGCACACACACAGAGGCAGCGCGAGAGAGAGAGAGAGCACACACACACAGAGGCAGCGCGAGAGAGAGAGAGAGCACACACACAGAGGCAGCGCGAGAGAGAGAGAGAGAGCACACACACAGGCAGCGCGAGAGAGAGAGAGAGAGCACACACACAGGCAGCGCGAGAGAGAGAGCACACACACAGGCAGCGCGAGAGAGAGAGCACACACACAGGCAGCGCGAGAGAGAGAGCACACACACAGGCAGCGCGCGAGAGAGAGCACACACACAGGCAGCGCGCGAGAGAGAGCACACACACCGGCAGCGCGCGAGAGAGAGCACACACACAGGCAGCGCGAGGGAGACAGCACACACACAGGCAGCGCAAGGGAGACAGCACACACACACACAGGCAGCGAGAGAGAGAGAGCACACACACACACAGGCAGCACGAGAGAGAGCACACACACACAGGCAGCACGAGGGAGACAGCACACACACACACAGGCAGCGCGAGGGAGACAGCACGCACACACACACACACACACAGGCAGCGCAAGAGAGAGCACACACAGAGGCAGCGCAAGAGAGAGCACACACAGAGGCAGCGCGAGAGAGCACACACAGAGGCAGCGCGAGAGAGCACACACAGAGGCAGCGCGAGAGAGAGAGAGAGCACACACACAGAGGCAGCGCGAGAGAGAGAGAGAGCACACACACAGAGGCAGCGCGAGAGAGAGAGAGAGCACACACACAGAGGCAGCGCGAGAGAGAGAGAGAGCACACACACAGAGGCAGCGCGAGAGAGAGAGAGAGAGCACACACACAGGCAGCGCGAGAGAGAGAGCACACACACAGGCAGCGCGAGAGAGAGAGCACACACACAGGCAGCGCGAGAGAGAGAGCACACACACAGGCAGCGCGCGAGAGAGAGCACACACACAGGCAGCGCGCGAGAGAGAGCACACACACAGGCAGCGCGCGAGAGAGAGCACACACACAGGCAGCGCGAGGGAGACAGCACACACACAGGCAGCGCGAGGGAGACAGCACACACACACACAGGCAGCGAGAGAGAGACAGCACACACACACACAGGCAGCGAGAGAGAGAGAGCACACACACACACAGGCAGCGCAAGGGAGACAGCACACACACACACAGGCAGCGAGAGAGAGAGAGCACACACACACACAGGCAGCACGAGAGAGAGCACACACACACAGGCAGCACGAGAGAGAGCACACACACACACAGGCAGCACGAGAGAGAGCACACACACACAGGCAGCACGAGAGAGAGCACACACACACAGGCAGCACGAGAGAGAGCACACACACACACAGGCAGCGCGAGAGAGAGAGCACACACACACAGGCAGCACGAGAGAGAGCACACACACACACAGGCAGCACGAGAGAGAGCACACACACACACAGGCAGCGCGAGAGAGAGAGCACACACACACAGGCAGCGCGAGAGAGAGAGCACACACACACACAGGCAGCGCGAGAGAGAGCACACACACACAGGCAGCGAGAGAGAGAGAGAGCACACACACACAGGCAGCGAGAGAGAGAGAGAGCACACACACACAGGCAGCACGAGAGAGAGCACACACACACAGGCAGCACGAGAGAGAGCACACACACACAGGCAGCACGAGAGAGAGCACACACACACACAGGCAGCGCGAGAGAGAGCACACACACACACACAGGCAGCGCGAGAGAGAGCACACACACACACAGGCAGCGCGAGAGAGAGCACACACACACAGGCAGCGCGCGAGAGAGAGACAGACGCACACACACAAGCAGCGTGAGAGAGAGTGGGCTGGACACATAAGGAAGGCATAGGAAAGCAGTTAAAGAATGCACTGGGCTTGTTTTTGTTTTCACTTCTCTTTACAGCGATCAGTTCGTAGCGTGCATTGTTGCAATGTTACTTTTCTTGGTGGTTTATTAAATTACGGATTTTTTCAAATGTTCATTTTTTTCCCCTGTGCTTAAAACTTTTTTTTTTTTTTTTTTTATTATAAATGAAAGTGTTTTTAGCCGGCGGTTCGTAGTGAAATAGCACAAACTATTGCAGTTAGTTTTCTCTGTTGTTCAAGGTTTTCTCAGTGTTATTCAATGTTTTTACATTTAGTTTACTATTACGCTGTGCATTCTATGGTTTAATTAACTACATTTGTGCTTAAAAAGCTTAAAATATATATTTACATACAGTTTGTATGGTCTGGAACGGATTAATTGTATTTACATACAATCCTATGGGGGAAATTGCTTCGGTTCACGACCAAAATCGGTTTACTACCAGAGTTTTGGAATGAATTATGGCCGTGAACCGAGGTTACACTGTACACTTGGACCACTTATGGCTACATCTTGGCTAAATGGTTACCAAAAAGTAGTTATTGTTTAAGCTTCAGTTATTAAATTGAAAGGTCTCATTAATTATATGCACACTTTGGCTACAACAAAGTAACAAGATATTGTCTTTTTGTGAAACTTTATTTAAACAAACAGGCTTTTACAGTGTTTTTAATAAAGTATATATACATATACATACATATACATACACATATATATACACACATATACACAAACATCATACCCTTGGTCTATTATATTTGGACTGTTTAAGATTATATCATTACTCTTTTGTATTTGGACTGTATCTTCACCAGATCTCAGTTTTAAACTTCTTCACACTGCTGCCAGGGGTTAATTTTGCTGTAGACGTGCTCCTTCTCTTGGCATGTCAGAGGACAGGGACTTCGTAAAGTGTGGCTTGCCTCACTTGCAGAAGAGCAAAGGGGGTGAAGAGAAAGAGAGCAATACTATTTACATTTTATTCCATATACCTCAATAACCGTTAGCGATAACATAAAATGTTGCATAGCTGCATCACTTGGCAATAATATGAAATCTATGTCAGTAGTCCTAAAAGGATTAGCATATTTTCCAAAGATATCTGAACTTCAAATCAATTTGAATAAAAACTTGCTTTTTCCAGTAAATTTTCTAGCACGTAATATCGGACTGGACACCTTCCCATTTATCTTAGCAGATCAGTTTAAATATCAAAAGGTAAATATTATAGGTAAATATACTGTAAAGCTCTTTCTCAACAAAATTTTGCTGACTGCAAGGAAAAAATTAAACAAGACTGGACTAGATGGTCTACCCTTCACCTGGACAATGACAGAAATTGACGAACATTCACAAGCCTGGTCTGTAATAGAAATAAATTCTTGCAGTACTTTATATTCCCTGCTTTATGCCCCAGTTAAAACAAACTGCCGTCACATAACACTAAAAATCCAATTACCCTTCATTCTCTCAGAATATGGAACCAATGTTGGAAGCATTTTAAGACAGAAAAGCTTTCATCTGTTGCACCTCTACATAACAAACACCTTTTTCCACCATCTCAAACATCAATGTCTGGAAAATGTCTGGGATTGAAACACTTAGAGACTTGTACATAGATAATGGCATTTATACAAAGAACAATTAAACATCGAATACAACTTCCCATCAAGCCAACTCCTCTACTACTTTCAAGCTAGAAACTTTGCTATACAGAACCAATTTTCCTCACCTTCCACCTATTTCAATTCCAAAAGAATTACTGAACAATCATAAAGACCCCAGAGTACATTGGGGAAAGGATCGGTCACTCAATATTTCAGATAAGGAGTAGAAGGCAGCCGTGCACAGAATACACTCGAGCTCCATATGTGCAAAGTATTCAGTCATTTAACTTAAATTCTTAAGGGTGACACAGTGGGTAGCACTGCTGTTTCGCTTCCCGGGTCCACCTTGCATGAAGTTTGCATGTTTTCCCTGTGTCTGCGTGGGTTTCCTCCGGGTACTCCAGTTTCCTCCCACAGTCCAAAGATATGCAGGTTAGGTGTATTGGCGATTCTAAAATTGTCCCTAGTGTGTGGGTGTGTGTGCGCGCCCTGTGGTGGGCTGGTGCCCTGCCCAGCGTTTGTTTCCTGCCTTGTGCCCTGTGTTGGCTGGGATCGGCCCCAGCAGACCCCCCCGTGACCCTATAGTTAGGATATAGTGGGTTGGATAAAGGATGGATGGAACTTAAAATCTTATAGAGCACATTTATCTTGTTAAAAATTGTACAAAAATGTTTCCAGGACAAGATTCAACCTATTCCAGCCTAGTTCCTAGTTCCAGCCTCACTGGGCCACATGTTCTGGGCATGCACCAAATTAACAACATTTAAGACAAAAATCTTTGCATGCCTATCAGACAGCCTTGGTGACACAATCACTCCTAACTCATTAACAGCTGTGTTTGGTATACTCCCAGATGGCCTTAAAGTGGAGGAGGACAAAAATTGTTAAATTTGACTTGACTGTATGGGATGTTAACGGTTTCTAGCTTAAATCAATAAAAATATACATACAAAAAAATAAAATACATGATTCGAGTACAGCTATAGTGAAAAGCTGCTGCATTTACTGAATCTCTCTCACACACACACACAGTTTTACGACAGATGCATACACAAAAAAAAATAAAAATAAAAAAAAAAAATCGGATGGCCCAGAAGCAATACGTGAAACTGTGCCCCCATCTGTCAAATCCATTATCAATTAGCATAGGCTCCCCCCCAAGGCTGTGCTTTTTCACCCCTCCTATTTTTCTGTAAAAATCCTAAAGTTTGCAGATGACACATTACTAGTAATGCCGTGTCTTTCTATCAAAGAGGTGTGCCGTCTCGTAGAATAGTGTACTTATAACAACTTGAAGCTCAATGCTATTAATACAGTGGAAATGAGGTTTGACTTCTGCCAACAAGTCACTAACTGTTCACCTTTGCCAGTTCATGGTCAGCCCGTGTCTGTGGTTTAGTTGTCATAGTGAGATAGTGAATTGGGAAGTGCAACGGATTAGCAAGGAGGAAGTAAGGACAGCTATGAAGAAGAGGAAGAATAGAAAAGCCGTTGGTCCAGATGACATACCTGTGGAAGCATGGACATGCTTAGGAGAGATGGCAGTAGAGTTTTATCCAGATTGTTTAATGGAATCTTGGAAAGTGAGAGGATGCCTGAGGAGTGAAGAAGTGTACTGGTGCCGATATTTAAGAATAAGGGGGATGTGCAGAACTGTAGTAACTACAGGGGCATAAAATTGATGAGCTGCAGCATGAAGTTACGGGAAAGAGTAGTGGAAACTAGGTTAAGAAGTGAGGTGATTAGTGAGCAGCAGTATGGTTTCATGCCAAGAAAGAGCACCACAGATGTGATGTTTGCTCTGAGGGTGTTAATGGAGAAGTATAGGGAAGGCCAGAAGGAGTTGCACTGCGTCTTTGTGGACCTGGAAAAAGCATGTGACAGGGTGCCTCGAGAGGAGTTGTGGTATTGTATGAGGAAGTCGGAGAATGGCAGAGAAGCATGCAAGAGTTGTACAGGATATGTACGAGGGAAGTGCGACTATGGTGAGGTCTGCGGTAGGAGTGACGGATGCATTCAAGGTGGAGGTGGGATTACATCATGTATCGGCTCTGAGCCCTTTCTTATTCGCAATGGTGATGGACAGGTTGATAGACGAGATTAGACACAAGTCCCCGTGGACTATGATGTTATGCTGATGACATTGTGATCTGTAGCGATAGTAGGGAGCAGGTTGAGGAGACCATGGAGAGGAATGAAGGTCAGTAGGAACAAGACAGAATACAAGCGTGTAAATGAAAGGTAGGTCAGTGGAATGGTGAGGATGCAAGGAGTAGAGTTGGCAAAAGTGGAAGAGTTTAAATACTTGGGATCAACAGTACAGAGTAGTGGGGACTGTGGAAGAGAGGTGAAAAAGAGTGCAGGTAGTGTGGAATGGGTGGAGAAGAGTGTCAGGAGCGATTTGTGACAGATGGATATCAGCAAGAGTGAAAGGGAAGGTCTACAAGATGGTAGTGAGACCAGCTATGTTATATGAGTTAGAGACAGTGGCACTGATCAGAAAGCAGGAGACAAAGCTGGAGGTAGCAAAGTTAAAGATGCTAAGATTTGCATTGGGTGTGACAAGGATGGATAGGATCAGAAA
This sequence comes from Erpetoichthys calabaricus, assembly GCF_900747795.2. Lineage (NCBI taxonomy): Eukaryota > Metazoa > Chordata > Cladistia > Polypteriformes > Polypteridae > Erpetoichthys > Erpetoichthys calabaricus. The sequence continues at coordinate 115,047,972 of NC_041396.2, forward strand.
TGAGTACATTAGAGGGTCAGCTCAAGTTAGACAGTTGGGAGACATAGTGAGAGAGGCGAGATTGCATTGGTTTGGACATGTGCAGAGGAGAGATGCAGAGTATATTGGGAGAAGGATGCCAAGGATAGAGCTGCCAGGCAAGAGAGAAAGAGGAAGGCCTAAAAGAAGGTTTATGGATGTGGTGAGAGGATATGCAGGTGATGGGTGTAACAGAACAAGATACAGAGGACAGAAAGATACGGAAGATGATGATCCGCTGTGTCAGCCCCTAACGGAAGCAGCCGAAAGAAGACGACTCTTATGAAGTTAATCAGCTACATTGCAAGTGCCACCAATTGCTCTTTTTTTTCCAAGCAATAGCTAAACAAAAATACAATCTAAGTAATCTTAAGTACTGTATAATATTTGACAATTATTTACCCCAAGATTTAAAAGTTTCAATTCTAAAAAAACATTAATCAAACTTTCATTTACAAAATGGTAGATGGAGGCCTATTCCTGTAAAATAACTGACATGATCAAAAGAATACAAGTAATGCAAGGTGACAGTTAACAATTACAGGTCTGTCCCCTATAAAAAAGTTCTTGTACAGGTAGGACAATACAGACATACAAAGACTATCGGTGTCCAAGCTCTGAATTTATATTTTAACTAATATCGTAACAATCCTGGTTAAATAATACATTGCAAAAATAAAGCAAGCTAATATATCTTACCTGTCAATATTTGAATAAAACCATTCATATATACACCACTTGTGTGCTTTTGGAAGCTTGAGAAGGTTTCGCAACCTGAGCCCAATTCTCTGTGAAACTTTTTTGTCTGGAGTTGCCGTCGATGCAAGTTTCTAGTTAAAAAGAAAGAAGTAAAACAGTCAACATGCTATCCCTTAGAGCAAAACTGCACTGTTTTAGCCCATGGAAACTACAGTAACTACAGGTTAAATCACACCAAACAGTGCCTCAGTGAGGCCAGTTCTTGGCTTATCTAAGCTCCCATACCTCTTTAAAATTAATACTTTACAAATTCTTACCTTTGTTTTGTAGGCCTAATATTTATGAATATTTGTAGACCTATTATTGTTATTTTAAATGATCATTTTAATCTATTAAAGTACCTCCTAACTTCTTTAACTACATTTAAAATACATAAATATAATAGAAAAATTTTAAATGGCACATTGAAGAATAAGACAGCCATAGCCTTTCACCTGTGTAATCTTTCTCACCTAAAACAGGCAGTGGTCTTTCCACATAACGTGAAAATACAAAATCTCAAAAACGTAAAGTAGTTCGATTTCATGAATTTTTAAAATTAGGTTCAAAACACTGTTTAAAATGAAAAGTGAAATAAATTGCAAGTATAATAACCTATAAAACAGATAAAAAGGCACATTTACACATAAAGCTATATATACACACACACACACTGTACACTGCATATAAAACAAACAGTAAACAAACTAAAAGAATATTGAATTTTGTGTCTAAGGGAATGAACTAGTACAAATTATATGCTACAATATACAGTACTGTGCAAAAGTTTTAGGCAGGTTTGAAAAAATGCTATAAACAAAGAATGCTTTCAAAAATGGAAGTGTTAATCATTTATTTTCAATAATCAACAAAATGCAGTGAATGAACAAAAGAAATCTAAATCAAATTAATATTTGGTGTGACAACCCTTTGCCTTCAAAACAGCATCAATTCTTCTAGGTACACTTGCACACAGTTTTTTGAAGGAACTCGGCTGGTAGGTTGTTCCAAAACATCTTGGAGAACTAAACCACAGATCATCTGTGGATGTAGGCTTCCTCACATCCTTCTGTCTCTTCATGTAATCCCAGACACACTCGATGTTGAGATCAGGGCTCTGTGGGGGCCATACCATCACTTCCAGGACTACTTGTTGTTCTGTACGCTGAAGATAGTTCTTAATGACTTGGCTGTATGTTTGGGGGTCGTTGTCCTGCTGCAAAAATAAATTTGGGGCCAATCATACGCCTCCCTGATGGTATTGCATGATGGATAAGTATCTGCCTGTATTTCTCCGCATTGAGAACACCATTAATCCTGACCAAATCTCCAACTCCATTTGCAGAAATGCAGCCCCAAACATTCCAGGAACCTCCACCATGCTTCACTGTTGCCTGCAGACACTCATTATTGTACCGCTCTCCAGCCCTTCGATGAACATACTGCCTTCTGCTACAGCCAAATATTTCAAATTTGACTCATCAGTCCAGAGCACCTGCTGCCATTTTTCTGCACCCCAGTTCCTAGGTTTTCATGCATACTTGAGTCGCTTGGCCTTGTTTCCACGTCAGAAGTATGGCTTTTTGGCTGCAACTCTTCCATGAAGACCACTTCTGGCCAGACTTCTCCGGACAGTAGATGGGTGTACCTGGGTCCCACTGGTTTCTGTCAGTTCTGAGCTGATGGCACTGCTGGACATCTTCCAATTTCGAAGGGTAATAAGCTTGATGTGTCTTTCATCTGCTGCACTAAGTTTCCTTGGCCGACTACTGCATCTACGATCCTCAACGTTGCCCATTTCTTTGTGCTTCTTCAAAAGGGCAACAACAGCACATCTTGAAACCCCAGTCTGCTTTGAAATCTTTGTCTGGGAGAGACCTTGCTGATGCAGTATAACTACCTTGTGTCTTGTTGCTGTGCTCAATCTTGCCATGACATGAAGCTGTCTTCCACAACCTCACCTTGGTAGCAGAGTTTGGCTGTTCCTCACCCAGTTTTAAGCCTCCTACACAGCTGTTTCTGTTTCAGTTAATGACTGTGTTTCAACCTACGTGTGACATTGATGATCATTAGCACCTGTTTGGTATAATTGGTTGATCATACACCAGACTATAATCCTACAAAATCCCTGACTTTGTGCAAGTGTACCTATAAGAATTGATGCTGGTTTGAAGGCAAAAGGTAGCAACACCAAATATTGATTTGATTTAGATTTTCTTTTGTTCGCTCACTTTGCATTTTGTAAATTGATAACAATAAACAATCATTATTTATATTTCTGAAAGCATTCTTTGTTTACAGCATTTTTTCACACCTGCCTAAAACTTTTGCACAGTATTGTATATTATATATTATGTATACATATGCGCACATACATATATACATATGCGCACATACATATATATTCTATATAAAAAGAAGGACTGCATAAAATAGCCCCCAGTCTATAAAGCATTAAATGTATTAATGGTATCTTCCTCACCATTCACATACATTATTCCCAAACTAGATCTGCTAAACTAATGTCTTTTTCAACTAGCAGCCAGAATAGTCTATTTCCTATTTTGTTTCAACTGCATTTCTTCCAAAGATTGCTCTATATGTGGAATCAGCAGCAAACAGCATTTGATTGAAAAAAGGAGATTAGGCATAGAACCTGTATTGCCATTTAGGTGATAAATAGATGATTACTCCCATTTTTAAAAACCTGCCTTAGAGATTTGCCATGTCTTATGTAATACTCACTTTTACCTAAAAATGGAGTAACAAAATGTATTGGATCAGTAACAAAGATTAAGCACCGACTGCATTCAACGCCGCTTGGAAATTCTGATCTGGAAGGAAGCACGAATAAATTTTTTCATTCATTATAGCATAGTGCTGTTCAGAAATTGAAGCTGGCTTCAGACTAGAAACTGCTTGAAATGTGTTGTTATAAGAAATGCTGGCACTGCAATCATAAATATTCAAAAATATGAAAACATCCGCAAATATCATATGAAAGATCTGCACATAACATTCAAGCCAAAAAGGTGACATAACAAAAGATCAGATGTTGTAACTCATGAGTAAACTGAAATCTGCCTAATGGTAATACAAAGAAACAACTGCAGTGTCTTATGTACTATAATAGTGTATTGTATGCTATATATAGTGTAGCATACAACTGTGCTTGATAGGCCATCTGAAACCATTTCCTGTGGCTGCACAGCACCTCACTGCTCCTGCTCAAAGTTGTAGAGATAAAGTGACCTAAGAGTAAAATGTGAAGGGAAAAAAAAATAGTTGACAATGTAGAAATGAATAAAAGAATACAATACAATACTTCCTGTGTGATTTTGGGCTATACAAAAATAAACTATTGTATTGTAAGTGCTTAACCATGACTCCTGACACTACATTCATTGACTGAATACTGAATTTCCATTACAGTAAAAACAGCATGGCTGCAATGTCTGCATATCTTAAAATTTTTCTGACTACAAATTAATGGCAAAGCGCACAGTGATCTAGTATCCATTAAGGTCAGATGCAAACAACATTTTCAGCTTGAAAAACTTCAACACAGATTTTAAATCTCCATCAGGTTTTTTTGAAAATTTTATGTTCAAGAAATTTTAACAACTAGCCGTAGAGACTCCAGAACCAAACGGGAGCATAAGTCAATGCCATTTTTTCATAATTTGAATTCAGTGTAGAAGACAAAACAGGAAAGACTCTTTCCTAAAACCATGTGCATCTAAACTGAAGGCAGGACTTGATTAATGAATGAGTGGAAGAGGTGGATCTTCAATGCAGATGCACAGTATTACAGTAATGTGTCTTTCCTGTTTATTTTCTGAACCAAATTTTAGCAAAAAAAATGTACACATTTTGCACAATTTGAGCAAGCGACCAGATAACAGACATGTGATTATGCAACAGGAGTTAGATGAGAATTTTTTTTTCCTCCTTCCATGGTAAATTTTCCACATTGCTGATGTTGTAATTTAACTTAACTGTGAACTGCTCTGCCCATCAAACTGTTTTCTCTCGTTTTGCATGAAAACATGACATTAAAATATTTTCTTGGACACCACTGCAAACTATATAGGGTAAGGAACATATAAAAATATATTTTTAAGTCAAGTATTTTTTTAAGTAGCAAAAATGTGATAACTGACTAAGTGACTAGAAAATTAAAAAGGCTTCAACTTTCATTACAATCTCTGAAAACACCTGAATATCGCACCATGTGTTAATTTTTTTTTTTTTTTTAAACTTCTTTCTGCATTTCCCAGAGGAACACCAACTCATTGGAATGTGTAATATGCACTCTACATCTCTCTAATATTAAAAAATAAAAAAAAAAATAAAATCTTGGGAGGGAGATGAGACCAGATCATCTCGGAAGACACTAACATCCTGCAAGACAAGGCAGTGAGACAAAAGGACAGCTGCTGTACAGGCTTTAAAATGATCGACATGCAGCCCAACAAGAAGAACACGCAGCTCGCAAGCAGCAAGATAGCAGCTGATCCGACCGCATCTCCTTAGCATGCGTCTTTCAGATGCGGACAATGATGGTGAGTATGAATATCAAGATCAAACATATTTATATCAAAAAAGAAAATCTAACAAACTGCTTCAAAGACAGTATTTTAACTAATGTAAAACATGAAACAAATCAAATGTGGGTGGAGCAGAAAACAATGTTTCATAGAAAAACAAATATTATTTCATGATATTGACATCTTAGTAGGAAAATCCAAAAAAAAAAAATCTGTGCTTCATCATCACTGGTTTAACAATCCTGTTCCAGGTGTAGCTGGGTTAGATGACTGCTGCCCAAATCTTTTTCTTCTACTCTATACAGTCTCAATACTTTTCATATCATTCAACATGATATTCAAACTAGGGGTGGGCGGTATGACCAAAATTCTATATCACGGTATTTTTCGAAATTATCCCGGTTTCACGGTATTTGACGGTATTTTTTTCCCATGCATGAGTGGATGTTAACCACATTTTATACTGCAATTACTGGCTAAGAATAACCTATTCCACTGTCATGAGCATTGTACAAAAAAAAAAAAAAAAAAAAAAAAAAAAATTTTTTAATGTGCACACAAGTACTATACCGGTTTGCATTGCCCCATAAAGTGATAGTTTTCAAGGGGGTGGCACTAATGAAGAGAAGGAGATCACACTGCATGACAGATGCAGTCAAAATATAGAACCTTTTAATTGAACAAATTTTGCAAAAACTTAAATTATGACAACATATTTTCAACCATCCAAAGAGGTATTTAGACTTGGTAAAATATCCAGAAGTTCTTGTCAAAAGTTGTATTGTACTGAACATGTCTTAGAAAAGGAATAAATAGTACCGGTATATATTTTTTGTAAAACAGCTACACTTTGTTAACAATCTCTGTCCACTGACACGTTAAAGTGACTTTTTAAACAGCTTTACCATCATTAAACTGCATAATATTTAAACAAATAATAACACTAAAATAAATAATTGTATTATTACTGATAGTTGCACTGTTACTTCAAGGCTTCAAGCCAGGTGCATTACACAGTATTCACCAAATTAAAATAAAATACAACAAGTGCAGGTTAGGTGGATTGGTGATTCTAAATTGGCTCTAGTGTGTGCTTGGTGTGTGGGGTGTGTTTGTGTGTGTCCTGCGGTGGTTTGGCACCCTGCCCGGGATTGGTTCCCTGCCTTGTTCCTGTGTTGGCTGGGATTGGCTCCAGCAGACCCCCGCGACCCTGTGTTTGGATTCAGCGGGTTGGAAAATGGGTGGATGGAAGTGCAATCTTGGTGATGACATCTTTACCAACTGAACCATCATTTAGGCAAACTGCATTAATATGGACCTTGCTTCAAGCTAAGCTATATGCATAAATAATAAAACTGCAACTTAAATTTATAATGCTATTTGTGGTATAGCCCTACGGAATCTTATTAGGGACACAGTGAAGAAAAAAAAAAAAAATATGGACACAGGGAAAAAAGAAAAAAAAAAAAAATAAACGTTGAGAATAAAAAGTCTACTTTATTCTTGCCGTTTATGTCGAGATTAAAGTCAACATTTCCACTTTATTCTCATAGTTTATAATTAAAGTAGAATGTCGTAAACTAAACTTCATCCTAAAATCTTTGTTTAATTTACTAGATTTTCTCAAACCCCCGTCATAAGTTAATATAGCACATTAAATGCTTTGTGTTAAGTGTTCCCCGACCCAGTGGTTAATCACTACGCTTCTTAAACTGACTTCCTCCGCAGTAAGAGGAGACAGTGGTCACTGCACAGAATACATTCACTGTATGATATTCCTGCTCTCTGAAAATTTAGAATGCTAAGATAAATACTTGATATTTTCATGATGAAATGCATTAAAGCAGGTATTAAAACATGCACGGTAGTGTGGCGGTAGTGCTGCTCCCTCACAGTAAGGGGTCCCCAGGTGTATGTTCAGTGTAGAGAACTTTATGGCAGGTGTGACGAGGCTCCAAAAAGCTGGATGTATGAATGGGTATCACACAGGTTTAACTTAAATATTGTGTAAATGTTGGGTTTGTGATCTGCTGGTCGGAGACACGAACACAGAATTCAATGGATGTTCTTCTGAGCAGGCTTTCTTTATTGCACACGTACCAAAACCCCAATTCCTATCCTTCCTTTTTCTTTCTCCACATAACCAATCACCACACGATAAATGTCTTTGTGAAATTAAAACTAGGTATAAACTTAGCACACGGAGTGTTCAGAACTTTACAAATATCTTTGTTATACATGTTTAATTATGACATCCATTCAGGGTTGTGCCCATTCCTGAACGAGTCACCAGCACATTGCAGGATGAATACGAGCAAAACATACACTAGCAGGGTCAATATAGCACAACAAAACCCCACATCCTACATGACTTTGAAAGGAAACTGAAGCACGCCGAGTAAACTCACCAGAAAAACATGCAAACTCAAGGCAGGGTATACCCGAGACACCCTTGCTGCGAGGTAGCAGTGCAACCTCCACGCCGCCGTGCCCCCACATGATTAGTACATGCTTTAATGCATTTCACCATGAAAATTATATCAAGTATTTATCTTAGCATTCTAAATGTTCAGAGAGCAGGAATATCATGAAGTGAATTTATTCTGTGCGGCAATTGCTGCACGTGCCTCCTCTTAGCACAGAGGAAGTCCGTTTAAGAAGCTCTGGGAACACTTAAAGCATTTAATGTGCTATATAACTTATGACGGGGTTTGAGAAAAGCTAGTTAATTAAATATTCATTTCACGATGAACTTTAGTTTACAATGTTCTACTTTAATGACAAAGTACGAGAATAAAGTCGACATGTTGACTTTATTCTCGTCATAAGAGTTGAGATTAAAGTGGAAATGTCGAGTATAAAGTCAACATGTCGTCACACTATTACACAGTACCCAGGTACATTACACTGTATTGAAAACAAATAAAACAAGTACAACTTGGCTTGCAGTATTATCCAGTAGTATAGAAACAGTATTTACATATTTGACCTTTTAAAACCAAAGCATCTCCAGGCAACGGACATGACTCCTTTTTTTTCGGCAAAAGTTCTTCTGTGTCATCATGTTCAACTTTATCATCAGCTACAGCTTCAGTTTTGGAATGTTCACTGTCCATTTTCACCGCACAATACCTACAACTACCACACCTATTTAGCGGTGTAGCAGTGCAAAAGAGCCCCCGTGCAACACCTCTGTGTTTAGCGGTGTAGCAGTGAAAAAGGTCCCCACTTGAACAGTTTCCCGCTGCGCCACGTTCTGAACGTCGTTTAGGCAATTTAAACCGGTGTTGTGGTATAAGAAAAATCCATATCATAACAAAAATAAAAAAACGGTTTTCGGTATGAACCGGTATACCGCCCAGCACTAATTCAAACTATCTTCTTAGGCCTTCCTCTGGGCCTTATCTCCTCCCTCTCCACCTCCTCTCGTTGTATCTCTTCACCCAATAATCATCTAAGTTTCACCCCTCATGCCCAATCTACCTTAATTTCTTCCTTCTCCGCATAACAGCCATAGTCTCCATAGACTATTTATTATAACTCAGCATTTGTCGTCTTCTCATTCCATGACACTCCACAAATCCATCTGATCATTTTTATCTCTGTTCTTTCCAGCTTTATTTCATGCTCGGTCTTCACTGACCACGTCTCACTCACTAAAGTGCACACTACTTCTTACTCCGCTTTAATAAATATCCTGGAATTTATTCCATGCACCCGTCATTATTGAGGTCTCATGATCACTGCTGTGTCTTCTCCTCCATCTATGCTCAATATGTCACCCTAAGTAGCAGAACACCCCTACTTTCTCCAAAGCAGTCCCATTACCAATATGTACTGCACATTTACACTAATTGCATTAGTATTATGCACTTTTCTCACACACCTCCTATAAGTAAGGTCACATTTGCTACTTAAAATACTATGCTTCACACCACAATATCTTTTGGGCACCCACTTCAATAACCTGTGCAGTGGATGGAGTTTCTCCCAAAAATTCTACCTAGCATGCCATATAGCCATGCACCCATTTCTAACACACCTACTACCCCTTTTCCTACAAGCATCACCTTAAGGCCTTTGTTGTACAAACCAAAACAATTTAGATTTAATCAATGAAAAGGAAATGTGTCAAACAAATATATCTACATTTTCTAGTTTAGCATACCTTACAGAAAATATACGTAAAGTTCTATTTATTTAATGCCTTTACCCAAGGCGACTAGCAAAGTAAACCACAGTATTTACAATGAATAAATGAATGAATGAAAATGCAAGTACAGCAGGCTCAATCGAAAAAGGAGGATCTGCATAAAATATTTATACTTCAGAACAAAAAGCTATTTACAGAATTAATTTTGCAACTTGTTAAAATTACTAAAATGTGCTTACCAGAGCTACAGTATCACAGATGATCCAAAATTAGACTGGAAGGCTTTTATATAACTATTAGGTAAAAATCTCAGAATTGGAAAATAACTAAAACAGCATTTATCTGATATGCCAGAGCCTCAGCAATCAAAACTGAGAAAAAACACTATCAAAGCAAGTTTTCATATTTTATTCATCATTCTAGAGATCACCTAAAGCCAACAAAAATGTGCACACTGGAAAACGGTAAGCAGTTTAGCATAACAAAAAGCAAAATATCATTAAACTGTTTCTGCAACAAGACAGAGTTCCATTACAGAGAAGAACTACCACAAGAAGGGTGAGGATAGGGCCCATTAACACTAGACTACTAGAGAACTTTAAGGCTTGTACCACACTATATGACCGAGTCAAAGGGCATGTTTAAAACTTAATGGCTGCAGTTGCTTTTCGGCTTGAGGAAGCTAGTTTTATATCACTAGGAAATGCAAGGGATGACAGAGTTAGTATCACTAACATAACATTTTGACAGCCAATTAAACATGCTGATCGACAGCACTGGTGGTTTTACAAATGTTTTTCAGGTATGGCGAATTCAGCTACAATTTTGGGCCTTCTTTATCCTTAATCTATTCTGTTGTTAAACAACAAATACGGGACATTGAGCAAACAAGCTGCTTTTCTGTTTGTGTGGTTGAAAGCACTAAATTTTCTTTACTTGCAGCTGAATTATACACATTGTATTTCTGTCCGGAGTGCTCATTAGTTGTCAACTCTTGCGCGTGCGTGCACACACACACACACACACACACACACACACACACACACACTACACCACCCTTTCAATTTAAGACAAAACCAAATTTGTTTGATTCAGTAGCTGACACGGGAGTGCACTGAAACTCACTAAGGTAACAAAAATGAGGGCTACAAAAGGAAAATCATTGGAAAAGGTGTGCTGTGTAATGCCTACTTAAGATGACAAAGCAAACGGCAATAGAAGGTTTCTCCGATTTCTCACTGAATTTATTAACAGGACAGTTAAGAAAATGTATTAGCAATTATGTTGTGACCCAATTTAGGGTTGTGGTGTGCCACTGATGGGTTGTGAGTTACTACTGTTTATAATGGTAGTGGGTCCCAGTCAGACACCACTCCAATGTTCGTGCACAAACCACCACAATCCCAGCCCCAGCTGTGACAATCACACTGGAATAACCAAGAGGGAAACTTCCCTGATGATCCCACTCAAATCACCAAGGAGAACTAAAAAAAAACCCTCCCCCCTGCTCAGAAGGTAGCTCCAATCACTAAAGAGAGGATCTAACAATCATGCTCAAATCTCAAAGGGGAATCCCCAAGACAAAAAGTAGATTGTGGTATTTAAATGGGTATCATGCTCTACTGGTTTGCTATTTAAGTGAAATATGGCACCAATCTCTCTGCATGGAAGAGTTATTCTAGTCTTTTAAACAAAATTAAAATATTATAATTCTTAAGTATGTTGCAGGCCCCACCACTTCGGAGTAGCATCAAGCTGAAGCAGAGTGTAGCGGCGTCTCCCACAGGCACGTACCCTTTTGCAAACACCTGAGTAAGTTCAACTGAAGTAAAGCCGACCAGGAGAAATAACTGGCAGTGGTAAATCAGTCGATCACTCAGCGGGTAGTGGAAACTTAAAGCTGACGGCCTCTAAGTGATTCAGCTGAAAGCGGAAAGCGCAGAAAGCACAGAAGTTACTGCAAAAACAGAGAAGATGAGATCACCACTAAATGCAAATTCAATCTGTTCTCTGCCTATTGAGGGCACATTTATATGTTGTGCTTCCTGCAGCATGTACAGTTCAGGTTTTCCGGCCGACAGTGTAGACAGCTTCACCTGCCAAAAGGGTTTAGTTAATTTAGAGTTGGTCGGGTAATACGCAAATTGGAGGGCCATGTTAGGAACCGGACAGCAATTAGGCAAATCAAAAATTGAATCAACTCTGCTTGTTTAGACAATTTGGCTACTGTCTCTCCAGGTCCCACTGTAATTAAGTGCATGGCCGAAGTCAGCAGCACCAACTCAGCCACAGGGCAAGTGGGTAACAGTAAGACAGGAGTCTATACCACCAAAATTTAGTTCCTCGGCACCCAGTTCACCAATTCAGACCCAGAACAGATTCTCTGCACTACACAGCACGGCTGTGAATACCGAGAATAAGAATGTACTCATAATTGGCGATTCCATAGTGCGGAATGTTAGAATTCCAAACTATGTTAAGCCAGCAGTTAATGTTAAATGACTCACAGGGGCCAAGATTTGACATAGAGGCTGCACTAGATCATGTCACCGACACGGAGGTATCTAACTTATTGCTGTATATCGGCACTAAGGATAATTTATTTACAGCAATCTGAGGTATTAAAGAGGAACTTCATATCTCTATCCACCAAAGCTAAAAGAAAATGTCAGAATTTAGTTGTATCTGGCCCCTTACCAAGATTATATAGAGGGGATGTGATTTATAGCAGATTGCGTTCCTTTCACTATTGTCTATAAACCTGGTGTGCAAATAAAAGCACAGCTTTTGTGAACAATTGGGATAATTGTTGGGAAAGTCCTGCATTTTTCAAAATAGATGGTCTTAATCCTAACTTGAGGGAATCTTATGTATTATCCCAAAATTTTGGGGCGGAGTGGTGGCTCTGAGGCTAAAGATCTGCGCTGGTATCCTTAACCTGTAATTGCTCCAGGGGCGCTGTACAATGGCTGACCCTGCGCTCTGACCCCAATGGGTATGTGAAAACTAACAAATTCCTAATACAAGAAATTGTATAAGATGAAATAAAGAACAAGAAAAAAAATATGGCAGCAAAACTGCCTGGCTGACTGATTAGAGCACCATCCAGGCCACAGTCATGTGATCTTAAATCAAAGACTGTTTATCCCACCTGTTACTATCCTGAAGCTGTTACCCATAATCCTTGTTGTGGGGCATCTTATAAGTTCAGTCTTGATGCAAACCTTTAATTGATAACCAAAAAATAAGGTGTATAATTAGACCAAGAGGTAAAACCAGACCCTCCAATAGGGGCACCTGTAGTAGAAATTTACTTCAAATAAAAACAAAATATATATCATCAGTTCAGAAAGAAGCATGCAGTTTTAAATGCTTTTCATAGAACATTCACTCTCTTGCAAGTAAAGCTGTTTTGGCAAATGATAATATATTAAGTACAAAATCTGATCTGCGTCTTCTCACTGAAACCTGGCTTAGAAAATCTGATACTGTTCCCCTAGCTGAGGCATCACCAGATGGATACTCGTTCCTTCAGAAGTCTAGAGATTCTGGTCGAGGAGGAGGCCTTGAAATTAATTGTAACAAAATGCAAATTACTACTAAAAATGTAGGTGACTTTACATCCTTTGAAGCATTAATTTTAAATATTAAAACAGATTCCAACACAATTAGATAGATAGATAGTGCTAGTCTACAGACCACCAGGGCCATATTTATTGTTCATTACTGAATTTAGCAACCTTTTATCTGATTTGGCTATAAATTATGATCATGTGATTGATGGGGATTTTTAATGTACACATTGATGTGGAAACTGACACTTTTAGCAAAAGTTTTACTTATTTATTAAATTCAGTAGGATTTTGTGAGATTGTCAAAGGGCCAACTCATAATCATAACCACACAGACTTAATTATAACAAAGTTGAAATTTAAATGAAAACAATTTAGATCAGCTAACATCACATTATAATGTGACCTTGAGAGATGCTCTGGACGCAGTGGCTCCCCTTAAAACAAAAGTGATCGAAGCACATAGAAACTCTCCCTGGTTTAATGAGAACACTCGAGCTCTTAAAATTAGAGTGTTGAAAACTGGAGTGCAGATGGAGAACAACAAAGCTACAGGTCTTTCAAATTGCATGGACAGTGTGTTAAAAAACATAAAAAAGCTCTCTTTAAAGCTCGCTCAGAATACTATTCTACAATAATAGATAAAAATCCTTGGGTACGGTTTAGAACAGTGGCTAAATTAACAAATGGGAATTCAGATCAAATATATGTACAGATATTAGCAGTACAGACTTTATGAACTTCTTCAATGAGAACATTAAAAATAAGATCCCAGATTTCAGCATCACAGTACAAACCACATACTAGCTTACTCCAATCCAGTGCCAACAAACTAGTAAAAAATGCAATGGATGTTCTTGCTGCACCTATTCTTAACATTATCAATAGTTCATTATTTCATGGCACAGTAGCTGATGCACTAAAAGTGTCAGTAATTAAACCATTACTTAAAAAGTCAGACCTAGACCAACACATACTTAATAATTCTAGACCTATTTCAAATTTACCCTCTCTCTAAAATACTAGAAAAAAGTAGTCACCAATCAGCTTGTCACACTTTACGCATTATAATTTGAGAAATTTCAGTCTGCCCCTCCTCGAGCCGCCACCTTATCGTGGTGGAGGGGTTTGCATGTCCCAATGATCCTAGAATCTCTGTTGTCAGGGGCTTTATGCACCCGGTAGGGTCACCCAAGGCAAACTGATCCTTGGCAAGGGACATGACGAAGAGCGGTTCAGAAAACCTATGATGCATACAAACATTGGATGGCATTTTCCCTCGCCAGGACACAATTCACCGGGGCCCCCCTCTGGAGCCAGGCCTGGAGGTCGGGCTCGACGGCGAGCACCTGGTGGCCGGGCCTGCACTCATGGGGCACAGCCCGAACAGGCAACGTGGGTCCCCCTTCCCATGGGCTCATCACCTATGGGAGAGGCCAAGGAGGTTGGGTGCAGTGTGAGTCAGGTGGTGGCCGAAGGTGGGGACTTTGGCGGTCTGATCTTCGGCTACAGAAGCTGGCTCTTGGACGTGGAATGTCACCTCTCTGAAGGGGAAGGAGCCCGAGCTAGTCCGCGAGGTTCCGGCTAGATATAGGGGGGTAGGGGGAAAGTTATACCTTTCAATGACAGTGAGACCTGGAAGGGCGTGATTGGGAGGAATGGTCCTCCCAATCTGAACCCGAGTGGTGTTTTGTTATTGGACTTCTGTGCTCATCACGGATTGTCCATAACGAACACCATGTTCAGGCATAGGGGTGTCCATATGTGCACCTGGCACCAGTGTAGCGCTGCCACATAAAGAATAATGTTTTCTGCTGTCGATCGGTTGTTGGGGGGGGTGAACAGTCTTCCGACAGAGATTGACAGCGGTGCCCCAGAGGTGGAACTTCCGGTTTGTTCGAGGAGTGATTTGCATAAAGCGCGTCGTTTTAAAGAGTAAAGGAGAAGGGAGAGAGAAAGGAAAAGAAGAGCATCGTATATCAGAAAAGGCAGTTCAGATTCTGCTCTGGCCATGGGGAAAGCCTAGGAGCTCCTATTCAGTCCTGTCAGAAGGTGGATGGTCTTCTCCTTTTACCTGGGAATCGATCGTTCTGCTAGTACCTACGGACTTGGGTGAGCTATCGAAACGGACTTACTTTCATTTAATCATGGCGCAAGTCTGACTGTACATCTTGTATGACGAAGAGGATATTGGATATATATAGTCCGCTATTTTCAGGACTCCGCATCAGCTTGACGGCCGTTACAGGAATATTATTGTGGACTATCAGCGGATCTATTTATTATCACTAGTACGGGAATTGGGGGAATGAATACTTTTGATGTATAGATACATGTATATGTTGGTGGCGCTGCAAAACTAAGGGTTACTTAGGTTCGGGCGGGCGATCCATGTGTAAGGGATTAATTTTCTATTTGTTGTTTATTTGATGGTCTAAGGTGGGCTGTGACATATACCTGCATTGATTTTGAGGGATTATTTTATTAGAATAAAGACTATACGGGCAACTTATTAAGGTGTGATATTGGCCTATCCTTTTAACATCTGCCTTTAGCTAGGTCAGAATTGTGGTAGCAATTCTCTCAGGCTAGTGCTCAAGACGAATTGTTACACCAGGATACCCTAGGCCTCAATTTGATGATCGACTTGTCCTGGACACTCGGGTGAAGAGAGGGGCGGAGCTGTCAATTGATCACCACCTGGTGGTGAGTTGGCTTCAATGGTGGGGGAGGATGCTGGTCAGAGTCCCCTGTCAGAAGTAGCTTCAACTCCCACCTCCGGCAGAACTTCGACCACGTCCCGAGGGAGGTGGGGGACATTGAGTCTGAATAGACCATGTTCCGTGCCTCTATTGTTGAGGCAGCTGACAGGAGCTGTGGCCATAAGGTGGTCGGTGCCTGTCGTGGCGGCAATCACCGGTGGTGAGGGATGCCGTCAAGCTGAAGGAATCCTAAAGGATCCTTTTGTCTTGTGGGACTCCAGAGGCGGCTAACAGGTCCCGGGCAGGCCAAGCGGAATGCAGCTTCGGTGGTTGCGGAGGCTAATACTCGGGTGTGGGAGGAGTTTGGGGAGGCCATGGAGAACGACTTCGAGGAGATTCTGGTCCATCATCCAGCGTCTCGGGAGGGGGAAACAGTGCAATGTCAACACTGTATATGGTGGGGATGGTGCTCTGCTGACCTCAACTCGGGGCCTTGTGGGTCGGGCGGGGGTTGGAGAGGAGTAGCTCAAAGACCTCCTCAATCTCACTAACATGTCTTCCAATGAGGAAGCAGAGCCTGAGGACATGGAGGTGGGCTCAAAAATCTCTGGGACTGAGGTCACCGAGGTGGTCAAAATACTTCTTGGTGGCAGGGCCCCAGGGGGTGGATGAGATACGCCTGGAGTTCCTCAAGGCTCTGGTTGTTGTAGGACTGTCTTAGTTGACATGCCTCTGCAACATTGCATGGACATCGGGGACAGTGCCTCTGGGTTGGCAGACCGGGGTGGTGGTCTGAGGGTGTGTTCGTGTTTTGTGGACTTGGAAAAGGCATTCGACCGTGTTCCTCGGGGAATCCTGTGGGGGGGTGCTCTGGGAGGATGGGATACCGGACACCCTGATAAAGGCTGTTCGATACCTGTACAACCGATGTCACAGCTTGGTCCGTATTGCCGGCAGTAAGTTGAACCTGTTTCCAGTGAAAGTTGGACTCCACCAGGGCTGCCCTTTGTCTCCGATTCTGTTCATAACTTTTATGGTCAGAATTTCTAGGCACAGCCAGGGCATTGAGGGGGACCGGTTTGGTGGGCTCCGGATTGGGTCACTGCTTTTTGCAGATTATATTGTCCTGTTTGCTTCATCAGGCCATGATCTTCAGCTCTCTCTGGATTGGTTCGCAGCCAAGTGTGAAGATGCTGGGATGGGAATTAGCACCTCCAAATCCAAAACCATGGTTCTCAGCTGGAAAATGGTGGAGTGCCCTTTCAGGAATGGGAGCGAGATCCTGCCACCAGGTGGAGGAGTTCAAATATCCCGGGGTCTTGTTCACAAGTGAGGGAAGAAAAGAGCAGGAGATCGACAGGTGGATCGGTGTAGTGTCCGCAGTGATGCAGGCTCTGCATCGGTCTGTCGTGGTGAAAAAGCAGCTGAGCTGAAAGGCAAAGCTCTCAATTTACCAGTCCATCTACATTCCTACCCTCACCTATGGTCATGAGCTATGGGTAGTGACCAAAAGAACGAGATCGGGAATACAAGCGGCTGACAGGAGTTTCCTCCACAGGGTGTCTGGGCTTTCCCTTAAAGGCAGGGTGAGAAGCTTGGTCATCCGGGAGGAGCTCAGAGTAGAGCCACTGCTCCTTCGTATCGAGAGGAGTCAGATGAGGTGGCTCGGGCATCTGATCAGGATGCCTCCTGGACGCCTCCCTGGTGAGGTATTCCGAGCACGTCTAACCGGGACGGGGACTCGGGGAATACCCAAGACATGCTGGAGGGACTATGCATCTCGGCTGGCCTGGGAATGCCTCGGGATTCCCCCGGAAGAGCTAGTAGAAGGGGCCAGAGAGAGGTAAGTCTGGGTATCTCTGCTCAAGCTGCTGCCCCCGTGACCTGACCTCAGATAAGCAGAAGAGGATGGATGGATTCCAGTCTGGTTTCCACACTGGTCATAGTACAGAAACGGCACCAACGTGGGTTGTACATGACATTCTGTAATTATGTTGTTAGACTTCAGCGCAGCATTCAACACCACTGACCATTCTATTTTACTACACAGGCTAGAAAATGATGTTGGGCTCACAGGCACTCTGCTCGCTTGGTTTAGTTCTTATCAAATCGATTCCAATACGTACAGAAATGTGCCGATAATATTCCATCATTATACACAGATGTGAGATATGGTGTCCCGCAGGGCTCAGTACTGGGACCTTTACTGTTTTCACTTTACATGCTTCCACTGGGATCTATCATTAGGAAACAACGTTCATTTTCACTCGTATGCAGAGGACACCCAGTTATACCTTTCATTTAGATCTAATGAAGTTTCTCCACTGTTGTCTTTAAATATTAGTTGCGTTAGTGAATTAAAAGGAGTGGATGAATGAGAACTACCTATCTTTAAACACAGATAAAACAGTTAATTTTTGAAGGGAATGACGCTGATCACAAAAAGTATTTTGTCATTTAACTCCGTGGGAATCACCATTAAATTTTACTGAATCAGGCTGCAATCTAGGAGTGATCTTTGACTCTAGCATGTCACTTCACTTAAAGTACACATTACAAAGTTGTCCAAATCAAGTTTCTTCCATCTTACAAATGTGGGGAAATGAAGGTGATTTCTAAATAAACAGGATTGTGACAAATTCATTCATGCATTTATTTCTAGTAGGACTGACTACTGCAACGTAGTGTTCACTGGATGTTCAAATTGTTCTTTATACAGCCTCCAGTTAATCCAAAATGCTGCGGCAAGAATTATTACAAGAACAAGAAAATATGAACACATACAGTAACTCCAGTTCTTAAATCCTTACACAGGCTCCCGGTTAAGTTTAGGGCAGATTTCAAAATCCTCCTTTTAATATATAAAGCCTTAAATGGCCAAGGTCTTGCTTACTTGTCTGAACTTATCATGACTTACAAACCAGAGTACACATTAAGATCTCAAGATGCTGGTCTCTACATCTCTACAATTTCATGAATTTAGTTTCAAATGCTTTCAGTATCATTCAGCCAGTCAATCAATACACAATGAGCTGATATTTAACATTTGCACTGTTTTCCTACAATTTAAAACTTTCAGAAAAAACACACATCACAAACTCTCTAAAGCTCCCAAAATGTTGAAGTAAAAGAATACTTTAATCATTACAAACTAATGCTTTCCATGGGCCTTCATCAACACTTTATAAATAAAAAGACAGCACATACTGTACGTTTTAAGTTCGCTTTCATCTTCCCTAAAACATTTGGCTCAGGAATTTGTTCAGGGTGTCGCTCTACTTCCCCAAGATGATGACAGCAAAGATCAAACAGGTCTCTGGAATTACAAGCAGCAAGTTCCACCGCACACCTAAATGGAAATTTCTGTCTGGCCTTGCTTGACCTGGCTGATTTTTTTGGCAAAGTGGCATAAGTTTTTGCTTGTAATTCCCTACAACCAATGTTCAGTCCCTATCACCACTGTTTCAGAGTGGTATGTTAGGGTGGCTTGTGAGTGAAATCTTCAGCAGAGATAGTTTTTCATAATACGCAAAGTGAACAGGTAAATCTCTCTCTAACTCTCTCTCTCTCAGAAGTAGGGAGCCGGGTGGGCATGCTCAAAAAATACATGTGTAATGCCTCGCAGAGTGCATGCTGACACTTCAGTGCATAAGCAAAGATATAAGAAGGCAGTCAGACTTCTTTTTTGGGCACATACACCGTCCAGATCTAAACACTAGCAGTGGAGAGGTGCTTGCATACTGAAGAGTCTATAGTTGCAGGTGTAAGCTGCCCATGTCGATCAAACTCGGGAAGTTCTGCAGTCTACTTGTTATTTTACACTGTAGGAAGTAAATAAATCAAGGTAAATAACATTCGATCTGGCTTTTATATACAAAGTACAGCAATGGCAAAAGTGCGATGTGCATTCTTTCTCCGATGTAGAACCCTCATCATCATCCGAGTTCACCTCTGTGATAGCATGTCTATGTGAAAACAGCAGTGTCAGATCGGGGAGGAGGGGGGGGGGGGGAATGTGAATGTGACTGGGAGAATAAAACTGAACAACAAAAAAATGAAAAAAAAAAAAACAAAAAGCCACCAGTAACCTTTACAAGTACGATAAATTTACACTGGCGGTTACATATACAATAAAAACATACATTTGATTTGAGTAATAGTAAGAATAAGAGCAGCTCACTTCTCAAAAAAAAAAAAGGCGTCTGGGGTCAAACCCATGACCTTATAAATTACCAGTCAGTAGCTCTTACCGCTGAACCACCAAAGCAGTTGTATTAAGTGTGTGTCAATGTCTCACCCTAACGCGTGATCTTTTTCTGCAGTTACAGTATATTCTTGAAAAAAGTGCACTTGTTTTGTTATACTTGTACCTTTTGTGAAAGTCTTTATTTGATATTTGGACTTCAGGCTTCAAACATTATACACTTCATGTCTACATTTTGTCAATTATTACTAAAACATGAAAAACTTTTAACAATGAGTTTACATAAATTGTTGTAGACACTGAACACACATGAAATGTGTGTATTCCAAATAATGATATACAGGCGCTGGTCATAAAATTAGAATATCATGACAAAGTTGATTTATTTTAGTAATTCCATTCAAAAAGTGAAACTTGTATATTAGATTCATTCATTACATAAAGACTGATGCATTTCAAATGTTTATTTCTTTTAATGTTGATGATTATAACTGACAACTAATGAAAGTCCCAAATTCAGTATCTCGGAACATTAGAATATCAATTAAGACCAATGCAAACAAAGGATTTTTAGAAATGTTGGCCAACTGAAAGGTATGAACATGAAAAGTATGAGCATGTACAGCACTCAACATTTTAGTTGGGGCTCCTTTGGCCTGGATTACTGCAGCAATGCGGGCGTGGCATGGAGTCGATCAGTCTGTGGCACTGCTCAGGTGTTATGAGAGCCCATGTTGCTCTGATAGTGGCCTTCAGCTCTTCTGAATTGTTCGGTCTGGCATATTACATCTTCCTCTTCATAATACCCCACAGATTTTCTATGGGGTTAAGGTCAGGCGAGTTTGCTGGCCAATCAAGAACAAGGATACCATGGTCCTTAAACCAGGTACTGGTAGCTTTGGCACTGTGTGCAGGTGCCAGGTCCTGTTGGAAAATGAAATCTGCATCTCCATAAAGTTCGTCAGCAGCAGGAAGCATGAAGTGCTCTAAAACTTCCTGGTAGACAGCTGCGTTGACCTTAGACCTCAGAAAACACAATGGACCAGCACCAGCAGATGACAATGGCACCCCAAACCATCACTGACTGTGGAAACTCTGCACTGGACCTCACGTAACTTGGATTCTGTGCCTCTCCTCTCTTCCTCCTGACTCTGGGACCTTGATTTCCAAAGGAAATGCAAAATTTACTTTCATCAGAGAACATAACTTTGGACCACTCAGCAGCAGTCCAAAGGCGAGACGCTTCTGACGCTGTCTCTTGTTCAAGAGTGGCTTGACACAAGGAATGCGACAGCTGAAACCCATGTCTTGCATACGTCTGTGCGTGGTGGTTCTTGAAGCACTGACTCCAGCTGCAGTTTACTCTTTGTGAATCTCCCCCACATTTTTGAATGGGTTTTGTTTCACAATCCTCTCCAGGGTGCGGTTACCCCTATTGCTTGTACACTTGTTTCTACCACATCTTGTCCTTCCCTTCGCCTCTCTATTAATGTGCTTGGACACAGAGCTCTGTGAACAGCCAGCCTCTTTAGCAATGACCTTTTGTGTCTTGCCCTCCTTGTGCAAGGTGTCAATGGTCGTCTTTTGGACAACTGTCAAGTCAGCAGTCTTCCCCATGATTGTGTAGCCTACAGAACTAGACTGAGAGACCATTTAAAGGCTTTTGCAGGTGTTTTGAGTTAATTAGCTGATTAGAGTGTGGCACCAGGTGTCTTCAATATTGAACCTTTTCACAATATTCTAATTTTCCGAGATACTGAATTTGGGACTTTCATTAGTTGTCAGTTATAATCATCAACATTAAAAGAAATAAACATTTGAAATACATCAGTCTGTGTGTAATGAATGAATCTAATATACAAGTTTCACTTTTTGAATGGAATTACTGAAATAAATCAACTTTGTCATGATATTCTAATTTTATGACCAGCACCTGTGTTATTTACCCTCTACAACTCTAAGCAACTCATAGGCAGGTAAACAGACTTGAGCTGAGAGAACTTTGTGCCCTTTCTGCGTTGGTGGGGTGGATGAGATAGCAGGCTGCTTGTACTTAACACATTTACAAACACAAAAGACTGACGACAGGTGTGAAGGAATTTAAAGTGGGCCGGGATTACGAGTTTTTTTTCGTAGGCTTTGGAAATTCTACTGTTAGATGGTCTTTTTCTTTTATTATACCTGTACAAAAATCAGTTTTCAGATTTACAGTAATACAAAATAAACATATTTAGACCTTTTTCATTTTTAAAATGCTAAGCCCTCAGTTGACATTTTCCTATTCACCTTTTTCTGCAAAGAATGGTTCTTTAACTATCATAGTAACAACACTGAACATAAAGCAGAGTTGGCAGTGGAGCAAATGACAGTGCAGCACCTTTAATGTCACTGTGTTGCTCACTAACATGCTCATTAGTAACAGCTTAAGCACCTGGAATAGTAGAATGAAAAGCATGATAATGATTATTATGATCATAAAAACCTTAAAAACCAAGGTTAAAAAAACATGAAATTGTCCTCATGTAACATATATACATGCTCGCTATATTACAAAAAATTTTTAGCAAGTCCAACAAGAAAGAAACTGAAGTAATAACTTGGATAATTAAAAAGAGGCCAATTAATTTTTCTGAAGGTTCAAGCATTAATGGAAGGAGAGGAAAAAGCATACCTATACTGTTTTTTCAGCAGGTATTTTATAATGAGCAACCTTTCTTGCAAGTAAAGCATATCACATTCAGAATAACTATCCAGTATAAACATATAAATAAAAATTAACACATTAAACATTTCTAACACTAAAGTATAGAATTTCGAACCTGAGGCACAACTGTTACCCTATGACTTCTTCTTGGTGACCTTGAATTCATTTGTCGGTCATCCTCCTCACAGAACAACGACTTCTTTGGAGCTTCTGGTTGGCTAAAAGATTGAAACATCAAAAAGTTAATTTATTATCCAAAGTAAAATAAAGTTTTTAATTAACAAACACTTGATTGAGAAAGTTTTTCCTTTACAAGGCTGCAAGGAACCAGGAAAGAATAAACCCTGGATAAAGCAAGTCTAATTGGAAGAATGTAAATGCATATATAATAATTTGGACTATGGGAGGAAATTGAAATTAAAAAAAAATTAAAAAAAAACACCACACAACACTACTCATAAAAACCATAGAAAATACGCAAATCAGGGTCCAGAAACTACAAGGTAACGCTGCCCACTATGCTTTTTTTTTTTTTTTTTTTTTTTTAAATATTTTAAGTCACCAATTAGCATTTAACAAATTAATTTATTACAGTATTCATTAACAATCTGGATATCAAAATTCAGAGTAAACAGCAAGAGGAAAAAATAAACCATACTAATTTTGCACCAACGTTCAGAAAATGTAATAGTACCAGCTTTTTTTACAGTACATCTAGTATCAAGACAGTCAGTACTGCACTCATGCATGACAAATAGATAACATTACCGTAGATACTCGCGTATTAGTCGATCTTGCAGATAAGTCGAGTGTATTTTTAAGCTGAAAATTATGAAATTTGTTATGACCCACGAATAAGTCGAGGGTAAAACTTGACAGCTTGCGACCTTTAACACTATGTACCAGCTGACAGGCACGCGTGATCGTATCTGCTATATGCCGGCTTGCTCCGGCGAACTTTAACACTATGTACTGGCCGACAGGAACGTGCGATTGCGGCCGCTAGATGCCAGCTTGCTCCGGCGACCTTAGGGATTAGAGATTGCTGGCCAGCTTCTAAGGAGTAAAAAGTGGCTTTCAGTATATGCTTGTGTTAAAATCGAGTACACCACAAGATACCCAGAAATGTAAAAGTGCTGCGACGGGTGGGCACCTGAACTATTGCAAAAGCACTCTCCGATATATTCACAAGTATTAGTATCCCTCGTAAGATTCTCAGTGATCAGGGAAGACCCTTTATGTCTCGCATCATGAGGCAGCAATGCGATAAGTTTTGGAATTAAGCGGTTACACTCCACGGTTTATCATCCGCCGACGAAAGGCCTGCCTGAACAATTTAATAAAACCCTTAAACCGATGATTTAGCTGGTTGCCCAGGATGATCCAACTTCCTAGGATACAGTTCTACCTTTCCTCCTGTCTGCAGGCCAGAAGTCCCTCAAGCGTTCATTGAGATGAGCCCTTTCAAACTATTATTTGGCTGGCGACCACACGTGGTGTTGGACATTTTTCAGGAAGAATGGACAGGGACTCATGAGACAAACCCCGGGGAGAAGGTTTGTCGACCAAGTCGTTTCATTGCAAGAGCAGATTGCCAGATTGCTCTCTATTGTGGTGGAACATCAGCAGCACGAGCAGGAGACACAAAAACATAATTATGACAAGTAAACACCGCGAGTTTAAGGGGGAAGGGAAAGCGTGCTGGTGTTGATCCCATCCAATCCACATAAACTTCAGGCCGAATGGCAAGGGCTAGCAGAGATAGAAGAGAGAATGTCTCCAGTAAATTAGAATTCCCGGGCGGCAGAAACCCGTACAAATTTGCATATAAAATCTTTTAAAGGAGTAGCACAACCGTCATGAAGTTCTGGTCAGGGCCACAGCGTTCCCCCAGAACGAGGTCGCTATTGGGGATGATTTAATCAACACCCAGAAAGAAAAATTGCTATCGTTGATCGAGGAGAACTCCGATGTCCTTTAGACAATACCTGGCCGGACGATGACTGCAGAACACAAGACTGTCACTCCACCCGATGTTACTATACAGGTGCCCCCCGTATCGCCTACCAGAGGTAACAAGGAAAGTGATAAACAGAAGCTTCAATTAGGTGTTTTTCGGCCAAGCAAAAGCAAATGGCTTAGTCTAATTTTACTCATCTCAAAATCTAATGGTTCGTTTCGAATCTGTATTGATTTTAGGCGTTTGAATAAGATTTCCAAGTTTGATGCATTTTGCCGCGTGTGGATGAGCTGTTGAAAAAGCTCAGGCAGGTTTCATATATCTCCACCCTTGACCTCACGTAGGGTTATTGGCAGGTCCCCTTGCAGTCTAGTTGTGAGAAGACTGCATTCGACACTCCAGACAGGTTGTTTAATTTACTGCATTCCCTTTTGGCCTCCAAGGTGCCCTGCTGACCTCTCTGCGAATGATAGATCAGATCCTGTGTCCCCATGCTGCGTACGTGGGTGCCTATCTCGACTATTATTATATATTATAAGGTTTCTAAACTCTTTTGGGTTGACATGCTCAAGAGCACCCCAAAGTGCGATTGCCGCGTCTGTGGAAGACAGCTTCTCTGTTGCCTAGTCAATCCAAACCAACCACAGTTGTGCTGTAAGCACCTGTCATCAAAGGGTGATGCAAGGAACATTAGAAATGCAGGGAACAGTAATACTTGGCAATGATCAGACATGATTGATGTGTACAGGAGAGTGGTAAATCCTGCTACAATAAATAACCGTGCTGTTGCTGTTTCAAGCTGAATAAAGCTGGTTTTGCTAAAGTACTGAGACTCAGCCTCATGTTTTAGGGTGCAACACAGGGCTTCGCACATCACAATTATATTTATATATATAATATATATAATATATATAATATATATAATATAATATTATATAATATATATATATATAAAAGCTACAATCATTTTCCAAAGTTAGAATGAGGTAAATAAGTAACACCCTTCCAGAAAGTGGGGATAAACTATTGGGAAAGCCCATACACACACACACACACACCCTACACCCCACCCCACCCCCCCCCACCCCCCACCCCCCATGAAGCGTTGCTAATATCAATGGGAACATTTGTGAAACACTTCTCTTAAAGTGGTGTTCAGAATAATAGGAGAATCAGTAAGAGCTAGAAATTACTGAATGCTTCACTTGATTGGAGAAGGTGATAAAAGTTCTGCATATTGAGAGTCATATGATGCAATGTGATGTGATGATAACCGGAGATGAATTGTTTAATTGAGGGCTCAGTCCATGGACAGACATTTGTGTATGAAAATAAAGAATTGCTCTGCATTCTCATCTGGAATCTAACTGCCTTCTTTGAAGAGAGAAGTATTTCCAATATCAAAAACTGATAGGTTGTCATTTAAACGGGATCTAAATTGGTTAGGAACGCCATGGTTAAATTCAGGGCTGGGAATTACTACACATGTAAAAACAGAACCATAGCTACAGTGTTCTTTACAGATTCTGTTGGTGGTTTTCCAAATGTGGTGGGGCATTTGAAATCCAGGAGGCTGCTCCCATTGGAGGTTATATAGTTATGAATATCATTTAGACATTGCTGGAATCCAGGATTCTTCCCATTCCCCCTGTGTATCAAATGTATCTCACACAGGGGTCCCTGGTTGTCTAGATTTTAGCCAATTCAAAAGATGCTCGTAGTATATTGTGGTGTTTAAGTAGCTGCACATTACCATTGACATTCCTGTATTCACTGTAAATGGGATATTATTTAAACACTAGAATCCCTGAAGCCTACAAAAAAAGTAATCCTGCAACAACTTAAATTCCTTCACACTTCTCTATTGGCTCTTTTGTCTTGCAAATGTGTCAATCAGCACAAGCAGCAGGCAGCCTGCTGTCCCGTCCCACCCCTGACAGAGCTGAAGTCAGTCACAAACTTCTCCAAACTCAAGTCTCTTTCTCTGGGTGTGAGGTGTCGGAGTTGTATAGGGTAAATATATTGTTATTTGGAATATATACATTTCATGTGTGTTTTGTGTCTACAATGATCTGTGTAAATGTAGGATGACAGGAAATGTGAGGCAAGAAATGTTGCACACAACTAAAACAAATTTTTTCCATTTTATACTTGTACTGACATGACATGAAGTGTATAATGTGTGAAGACTTCAGTCCATATATCAAATAAACACACATGCTTTTAATGAAGAATACAACCAAAAAAAAAAAATCATTCAATTTACATGTTGCTGTCAATGAGTTAAAAACCCAAGCTCAAATGTCAAGCAACAGAAAGTTGATATGTATTCTTGGATGGTGCAGAGGTTAAGAACTGCTGCCTTATAACCACAAGGATGCAGGTTTGAGTCTGGGCTCTCCATATTTTGAGTAGTGAGCTGACATTATTATTACTACTATAATAAAAACATATTTGATTTGAGTCTAACACTCGGTGTAAATTTTGGCTACATGTAAAGGTTAGCGCTTTATTTTTTTATTATTCAGTTTTATTCTCTCTGTTATGTTCATATGGTACAATGAACTTGCCACTCCCTCTCTGAGTTGATGGCGTTTGTGGTGACTATTTGTTGTACCGGCAATCAAAGACATGATGTCTCGTGATTGCTATCAGACTATCATGCAGCATTTGCGCTTTGTTGTCAAAGACACCCGTGCAGAATGTGTGAAAAACGACAGATTTGCTGGCAATTTGGCAACGTTTTGTTGAGAACTGTGCTTTCAGTTACAACTGAGGGCAAAGACTTTGAGTCTGTGGTTACAAAGCTTATGGAGCAGTTTCTGGACAAAAGGCAGATCCATAACAGTTTCTTCACAGCACTTTTGCTGGCTAATAGACTGCTGCACAACAACAACTCTGCCTGGCACCATAAGTAAAATGGGACTTCCACCTGCAGCTATGGTCACTTTAGTATGCAAGCAATTCACCACGCTACTATTTAGATCCAGCACTGCCATGCTGACGGTGTATGCACCCAAAAAGAAGATTATCAGTACCATGTTTGGGCACCCTTTCAATTGCATTAATTGAAGACCAGTAGTCATTTAATGCTGACAGGTTGCAGCACAAAATAGCTTTGATTAGCTCAGACCTTAAACTGCAAAAAAAAAAAAAAAAAAAGACATATGCAACCAATCAGGAAAAATGTTATTTAACATGGGTAATTGCTAGTTGTGCTTGTCCTTGGTTCTCTCAGAGAGTGGCAACATGGCAACCTTTAAAGAATCATCTATGGACCTAAAGACTAAAATTCATTGTTATGAATAAGGAGAAGGGTACAAGATATCACAATGGTTTGGACTGCCGGTCTCCACAGTCAGAAATGTAGTCTGGGAATGGAAGGCCACAGGAACAGTACTTGTGAAGGAAAGATATAGTAAGCCGATAAAAATACCTGAAAGGCACTGCCGAAGGCTAGTTAGAATGGTCACAGACAAACCACACACTGCCTCCAGAGACTTACAAGAACATCTAGCTGCTGCTGATGTCATTGTACATCGTTCCACAGTTGAGCACACTTTGCACCAGGAACAGCTCGGTGGAAGGGTTATGTGCAAAAGGCCATTTCTGAGTATTCACGACAAGAAGAGTTGCATGAGGTACGCAAAAGCGCATCTGGACAAGCCAGAAACATTTTGGAAAAAAAATATTGTGGACAGATGAGACTAAGTTATTTGGTCACAACTAGAGGCACTATGCATGGCAGGTTAAAAATAAAAACACAGCATTCCAAGAGAAGAACTTGCTGCCTACTGTAAAATTTGGTAGAGGGGGTATGTGGCTAGCACAGGTACTGGAAACCTTGTTAAAGTTCAGGGCTGCATGAATTCCTCCCAGTATCGGCAGATTCTTGACAGAATGTCAATCACAAAGCTGTTTATGCCAGGGTTGGATGTTTCAGCACAACAATGATCCAAAGCACTGTTCAAAATATACAAAGGAATTCTTGCAGAGGCGCAAGTACAATGTTCTAGAATGGAAATCCCAGTCCCCAGACCTGATCATCATTGAAAATGTATGGATTGATTTGAAGCAGGCTATCCATGCTCGAAAGCCATCAAACCAGACTGAACTTGAGGCATTTTGTATGGAAGAATGGTTCAAAATATCACCAGCCAGAACTCGGGGACTTGTCAGTGGCTATAGGAGGTGTCTACAGGCTGTTATTTCAGCAAAAGGAGGCTCTACTAAATATTGATGGGATTATTCCTTCGGGGTGCCCAAATTTATGCATCTGCCTATTTTTGTTTAAATGCATATTAAAATTGGTTCTGTTGGTCCAATAAAAAATATTTCACTACTGAAATGTTGTGGTTTCCATAAGGTATAAAATATGTTAAAATGAAGTTGCTGCCTTAAAAGCTTAGCAAGTTAGAAATTGATGCAGTGATTTTTATCAGGGGTGCCCAACCCTTTACAGAGCATAGCATTATTTACCCCATACAACTCCTGGAACCTCACTCCCAAAAAAAAACAAAAAAAAAAAAAAAACACTTGACCTCTGAGAATTTTCAAACTGACTTCAGCTCCGTCGGTGGGGGGGAAAGGATGCAGGTTGCTTGCGCTGATTGACACAGTTGCAAAACAAAAAGATACTGAAGGAGAGGTGCGAAGGAATTTAAAGTGGCCTGGGATTATGACTTTTTTTCGTAGGCTTCAGTAATTCTAGTGTTAATGTTAAAGGGGAAAAAACAATTTGAAAATTGTGGTCCACAAGCATGATCTGACTAAAAAAACCAAAAGATCTACAACAGTTATTGCAGCAAAAACTTGCTCTACAAGAGATCAGACTATATCAAAATTTCATATCACGATTACTGTTACCAAAATTATCAGGTTTTCATTATCATCACAGTGTATTTATAATGTGATAACGTTTTTAAAGCACTAGAACATATTGAAATCGTTTCACTTTTTTTCTTTGCATTTTATTGATTTTATTAAAATTAAACAACATTCCATACAAACAAGTCAAGTTTAACAAAAGTAGGTTCGAAACACATCAACCCCCATCCATGAGAAAGAGAGCTAGGCCAGAAGAGTAAAACTTACTAGTAATCTTTCGAGCTCCATATGTGCAAAGCATACAATTATTCAACTAAAAATTATATATCGAGCACATCTGTCTCGCTTAAAATTGTCCAAAATGTTTTCAGGGCAAGATCAAACCTGCGAATGCTGCAATCAAGTTCCAGCCTCACTGGGTCACATGTTTTGGGCCTGCACAAAATTAACATCATTTTGGACCAAGATTTTTAAATGCCTTTCAGACAGATTTGGTGTCACGATCCTTCCTAATCCACTAACAGCTGTGTTTGGTGTACTTCCAGATGGGCTTAAAGTGGAGAAGGACAAACCAACTGTAATTGCCTTTACTACACTATTGGCAAGTAGACTTATCTTGCTCAACTGGAAGAATCCTAAATCTCCCCTTTAAAGTCATTGGGTAACTGATGTTGTATATTATTTGAAATTGGAAAAAATAAAATTCTCACAGAGGATCAGTGCAGAAATATTTCAAAACCTGGCAGGATCTAAATCAGTAACATTTTAGAATAAGCTTTTAAAGCACTGAGGAAGCAGATTCTCTTTTTTTCTTTTTCTTCTCCATTTATCTATATTCACTTATTTATCTATTTGCTTATTTTTTACTAAGTTTTATTCTGCTGCCCATGCTCTCTCTCAGGGGTGGGGGTTGATTTGTTTACAATCCTATCCTTGTAAAATGTATATTTATATGGAATGTTGTGTGATTTCAATAAAATCAATAAATTAAAAAAAAAATAAAAAATAATCTGTCACCTATGCACAATGGCAGTGAAAATTCTCCCCGATGATACATTAATTGCCACAATGCATAAAAGCTTTGTGGCAACCTTTGAAGGTGAAATAGTTTGATGCATGGCCCATGCACCACATCAGTGGATCCTCTTCCGTTTGAACAGAACAGTGAAAGATAACCGAAACGTATCAGACTTATAATCAGAATAAACCTTTCACTTGCGTCTGTCAGTGCAGCTACTAATTACACATATGTATTTAAATTTACCATGAATTGGTTTGATTTCGACAGAGGTGTTGGGCCAAATAACTGCTTCAATGCAATTATTAATCCAAATGCCCCTTGCACACAGAATTTACCTGTAAATCTCCAGTGAATAATTTATACATTTGGGATGGCTTGAATGTAAAAATATAGCCACTGTTGCAAACTGCTAGTGTTATGGGTTTAAATCTAACAAAATCTTTAAATGCGTTTCTTCAATGGTTTACGTTCTCCTTTTCAGTACTACAAGCTTCAAGCTAAATCATAAACATGGCTATATATGACTAATTCTGTAAGCTGAGCTTGAAATTGGGGGGGCAAAATGTCTCCTTAAATTTAACACAGAGGGAGATTTAAGACTCTGGGGGAATGAAAATGAGGTTGGAAAGTGTTAAAACCAAAAGATTAAAAAAAAATGTCTGAGATATTAATATCAGTGTTAAGTCATGATGTTTACAGTAGTTTAAAAATTTGAGTGGATAGTTATCAGTATCTCATAGTTTGTTATTTCTTCTGTTTTAACTTCAAATACATTTTTCATTTCACATGTAGAAAGTTCCACTCGTATATTGCCAAAAAACCAGGCCACTAGGAGGAAATAAAAAAAGAAAGTAAAGCAAAATATGCTGAGAACAGTAAGGTATTTTTTTTTTCTTTTAACTTTTTTTTTTATCCCTTCTCTACTGGAAAAGTATCATTTTCTGCAGCTTTAGAGAAGTTGAGCAGTCAACACAAGGCTATAAGTGTGAGTGCTGTTACTGTAATTTAAGAAATTCAACATATTTAGGCAAAACATACTTAAGCCACAGTACCTGTCAAAGATGGGTAATAGAATAACTAAAAAATATTTGCTATCTCTTATTTTACATGTACTCAGAGTTTTTCCTCTGTGTTTACATGCATGAACATCTCTTCACCATCACTCACTCTCTTAAGTGTGTTCCTGTAAAGCCTGCTTCTCAGACTCATATTCTAGGTGCCTTTCTCTCGTCCTGTCCGGTTTTATACTTACTGTCTTTGAAGGCAACACACTCAACATGCCTCGTACTCCTTTATTCCTCCTTGTGCGTCTCATGCTCATAATTCTGATTGCATCACAAAACCATCACAAAACCACACCACACTGACCAATCACACACCAAAGTCAAACTGACCAATCATATTGTTCAGAGGGACTAGATAAATAGACCTTAACGTTTGTATTATATGGTAAATGGATAGATATACCCATATCGTAGGAGGCACTACAGTGCACACCGGTTAAGATGGCTACTTTACACATACAGCATACTGTCACAAGCCACCGGTGGGACCAGAAGCCCTGCTGGCTGTTTGGAACCGATTCACACAAAAGGTTGCAAAAAGAGGCAATAAGGATGGCAGATGTAGAGAGGAAGATAGGCAGATTTTATTCCACACAGTCACTTAAAAATGAACTCATAGTTCAGGGTGCAAAAAATATTTACAGTGAAAAATATTTAAAATAAAAATATACACCAAAAACTCTTGTGGAGAAAAATAAAAATCAAAGGCTCTTATCCAAATATGAACTCATTCCATAGGTATATAGCGACCTTAAAAAAAAAAAAAAAAAAAAGTATGGGCTCTGAATCAACCCGCGATCAAGAAAAATAATGTTCCACACTAAAAATACTAGTTAAAAGGAAGCTTCAATCTGCTCTGATTACACAGCAAAATGCCCAGCCACCCAGTGGCCTCTCTCATCTGGTGTGCTTTGCAGTCTCTCTCTCTCAGCAATCTCAGCAGACAGTCTGACTATACCAACACTATCCTTTATAAAGTAAGTGCAATTCCACTGCCTTCCTGTGCTGAAAAGGGAGCTACCATTTCCCCTCAACAAAACACAAAACATAAGATGCATCCCAGGTCACTAAAGAAAAAGGAAAACGCTAACAGAAACTAACTCTTGAAGGCTAAACAATAAACTGCATGAAAATCAAATAAAATAACGCCAAAAATATACACCAGCAATAACAAAGAACCCCATGTCTGGAATTCCATCTGTCTATACAGTGGAATGTCAAAATTTGGGCACCCTTGCTTAAAATGTCTGTTACTGTGAATAGATTTGAGAGCAGAAGATGAACGGATTACCAAAAGGCATAAAATTTAAAGAGGACGTTTCTTTCAAGCATTTTATGCAAGATTAGTTTTTTTCATCCCACAGGGGATGCACAAACCAGTGTGTTTCTTCGTGCTGATCCCAAGCCCAGATAAATAGAGAGGGTTATGTCAGGAAGGGCATCCAGTGTAAAATTTTGCCAGATCAATATGCGGACAAAGATACAAATTTCCATACCGGATCGGTCTAGGCCTGAGTTAACAAACGACTGCCACCAGTACTATTACCCAACAGGGTGCTGGCGGAAATTGGGCTACTGTTGGCCGAAGGAGGAGACCTGTCCAGAGGCACAAGGACAGGAGAAAGGTAAAGAGAGTGAAATTGAGGGTAGGAACTTTCAATGTTGGCAGTATGACTGTTAAGGGAACAGAGTTAGCCGATATGATAAAGAGAAGGAAGGTTGATATATTGTGTGTACAAGAGACTAAATGAAAGGGGAGTAAGGAGAGGTGGATCTGAAGTGGATTCAAATTGTTCTATCATGGTGTGGATGGGAGGAGAAATGGAGTAGGAGTTATTCTGAAGGAACAGCGTGTCAAGAGTGTTTTGGAGGTGAAAAAAGTGTCAGACAGAGTAATGATTATGAAGCTGGAAATTGGAGGTGTGATGATGAATGTTGGTTGGGTGTTCGATGGATGAGAATGAAAATTTCTGGAGTGAGTTGGATGAAGTGATGAACAGTGTACCCAAGGGACAGAAAGTGGTAATGGGAGCGGATTTCAATGGACATGTTGGTGAAGAGAACAGAGGAGATGAGAAGGTGATGGATAGGTATGGTGTCAAGGAGATGAATGAAGAAGGTCAGACGATAGTGGATTTTGCAAAAGGGATGGGTATGGCTATGGTGAATACTTATTTTAAGAAAAGGGAGGAAGATAAGGTGACGTACAAGAGTGGAGGAAGATGCACACAGGTAGATTATATCCTATGCAGAAGAGCCAATCTGAAGGAGATTAAAAACTGCAAAGTGGTGGCAAGGGAAAGTGTAGTTAGGCAGCATAGGATGGTGGTCTGTAGGATGACGCTGGAGATCAAGAAGAAGAGGAGGAGAGAGAGGACAGAGCAAAGGATCAAATGGTGAAAGGTGAAAAAGGAAGACTGCAAGGTTAAGTTTAAGGAGGAGGTAAGACAGGTACTGGGTGGCAGTCAAGAGTTGCCAGACAGCTGGGCAACTGCAGCAAGTAGTAAGACTGACAGCAAGAAGGGTGCTTGGCGTGACAAATTGGGAAAAGGATGTTAACGATAGAGCTGCCAGGTAAGAAAAAGGCCTAAGAGAAGGTTTATGGATGTGGTGAGAGAGGACATGCAGGTGGTGAGTGTAACAGAGCAAGATGCCAAATCAGCAGCTGAAAGAAGAAGTGTACTGCTTTTGTTTTGTACAATTGAACAGTGAGAAAAAGGAAAGGAGAACCATGCAAAAGTTTGGATACCCCAAGATATTTCAGATCAAGTTTTCTAAGCTCATAGCTTTTTAGGGCTATGGATTGTTTACAGCCATCACTAGGAAACCCAAGGGATGCAAATTGCAAAGATGTAGAAATTCTTTGATTTCTCAAGCCTTTTCCCAATAATCAGCAGCCATGGGCTCCTCTAAGCAGAAGAAAACATGTGCAGTGTCCTAGCCACAAAATTCAGTGCCTGAAGTTTACAAATGAACATAAGTCTTCTGTCTTAAGTCCTGTGTACAACTGAAATCATTTCCAAAATTCAGAGCATTTTAGCCACAATGTGCAAAGGTATGTTTGGAGAGAAAAAAAAAAAAGTGCCAAATTCCAGGAAAAGAACACCTCTCCATCTGTTAAGCATTGGGATGGATTAATCATACGTTGGGCTTGTGTTTCAGCCAGTGGCACAGGAAACATGTCCTTGGTAGATGGAAGAATAGATTCAAAATACCAACAAATTCTAGAAGCAAACATCACATCATCTATTAAAAAAAGCTGAAGTTAAAAAGAGTATGGGTCCTGCAAGATAATGATCTGAAACGCACCTCAAAATCTACAATGGAATACCTCAAGAGGCACAAGCTGATGGTTTTGCCATGGACCTCACAGTACCCCAACCTAAACATTATTGAAAATCTGTGGATTGATTGAAAGAGCAGTGCATCCAAGAATCTTGCAGAATTACAAGCCTTTTGTGAGGACAAATGGGAACAAACACCCCAGGTAAGAATTCAAAGACTCTTAGCTGGCTACAAAAAGTATTTACAACCTGTGATACATGTCAAAAGGGGTGTTACTAAGTACTGACCATGTCAGGTGCCCAAACGTTTGCTTCAGGCCCTTAATCATTTTGTTGGTGATCATTTCAACTTCTGCTCAACTATTCACAGTAACAGGCATTTTAAGCAAGGGTGCCCAAACCTTTGCATGCCACTGAAGATTGGCTAACCCAAAGCATACCGTTTAAAATTACTGGCTCATATCATATGCTCAAGAACACAAGGCACACACCTGAAACTTGATGATGGAAAATGGAAACTCATGAAGAATACTTAACAGTAACTCCTCATCCAAATGTATATATTTTACAAACTGTTTAAAGTTGTTAAGGCTGTTATCATACTGTATGCACTAGTGCTCACAAAGTATTTTGCTTCCCTTGCCACTCAGTCAGTGATGCTAATGACTCAATGAGACTGTAAAGTAACACATACTAGCTTCAAATCCAGAACCTTATTGTATTTGTGGAGTTTGCAGGTCCTCCAGTGTCTCTGTGTTTTGCTTTGGGGTCTTTCAATCTTGTTCCACATTTACAAAGCTTTGGAGGTTTAGTTAAATGGTCCTGGTACGAGTGTGGAGTTGTATGTGAGTGGACACTGCAACAGATTGCTACAATGTCTAGGCCCTCTACCTGCATTGTGACCAGTGCTAGCATGATAGGTTCTTGCTTCCTGCTCCTCTTGGTTGGAGTAAATGAGTTCGAGAATGGCTATGATTTATTACTAGATTTGGTAGCGAGATTAGAATGAACTGTTGCTAATAAGGTTTTGTCAAGTTTCTTCCGAGTCACAGTTTAAACACTGGGCATTGTGCGGCAGCAAAGTCTTTCAACTCCTGCAGCATAAATGTGTAGCTCCAATCAGATTTCCAAATTCCATAATAGTAGCAATCTTGGTCAAAAGCAACAGAAAGGTGACATTCTAAGCATAAAAGTGTAAAGAAACAAACAATGAAGAAAGTAAAGATAATTTCTAAGTAACAAATAAGGAACAACAATAAATCGGTTATATTAAAAAAAAAAAAAAAAAAAAAAAAAGACTAATATTCTTGCAACAAACAAGGGAAAATGCTTGCCAAATAAAATATGTGGGGAAATTTGTGCTTCAAAAAATCCAAATTTAAAAAATTAATAAATTTGGGCAGTAATCTTGTAATTCCCTTATTGAATTTCAGGCCTTGATAGAACGTTTTTTTTTTTTTTTTTTAAATATACATCACCTTATTCCAGTGCAAATGTTTATGTGAATGCTATTAATTCAAATTTTACTCCTGGTCAATTCATAAAGCTGGAGGTAAACATAGCCTGTTTTTGACATATACTAGCAATGTGAATTAACAAAACATACTGGATAGATATACAATAAATTGTGCAGAAACATACACATCAGGACAACACATTTGCAGTCAAATACTTATCAGAGTATGTAACACTAAATAAAGCTTCATGTCGATAAGCAATTAGCAAGTTAAAACAGCAATGAACTACAGATTAATCAAAACATGAAATGGTGTAATAACTGCCAGGGATTTCATTGTAGTTTATTGTAAAAACCAGTAACCGCCCCATCCCTATCCACAAGCTGTCTTAGAAAGATAAATATTATTATTAAAGACTTCAACTGTGCTACAATCCCTTTTCTCTCTTCTTCATGGGACTGTTAGTATTCACATCACTTGATTCAAAGACAGTTTTTATCTCAGATGGCTACTTAAGATCCACTTGCTATTCTGTGTACACAAGACAAACTTGATTTTGAAATCCACATATAGTATATTCCTAGTTGAGACACAATACTTAATTTGTAAGGCAAACTGTTATTTTGTGTTACTTACAGTTTCCATTGAAGAAAATGAATTTTTTGTCTTCATGCTCGGGGTCTTTGTTACAGAACTATATTTTTCATTCCATGTAGTAGATAAACTTCCTTCTGAAAAATAAATGCAAGTTTTAAAGAAAAGCAACTGATTTAAGCCAATACACAGTACATAATATAATGTGATAAAAATAAGCACTGGTTTAATTTGCAAACACGTAAGAAAGAATCTTTAACAAATTATTCTAAAATCAGAGCAAAAGGAAAGTTTATCCAGAAGAAGCCTACAAATGGGGTGGGTTTTAATACAAAGTAAAACCACCATGGTTGGGGAAATTTGTGAATTTCCCCCTGGGATTAATAAAGTATCTATCTATCAATTAAATATGAAACATACTGATTATATTATACGTAACCAGTTATTGTGTGGGAAGCAAATCAAAGAATATTTATGATATATTCTGGTAAATCAGCTAAGGTCTGGGTACTTGACTATACATATTCCTGAGTGCACAACTCAGGCAAGCAGTCAGTTATGTGTGATTTGGCATGGTTTGGTTGAAAATTGAATCAGAAAGGTATGCCACAGATGGTATGAAAATGAATGAATAACAGATTTAAAATAAAAAAAAATTGTTTACCAAAAAGACAGGACATCCTTGACTTAACTGATGACTTAGGCACCGCCGCGAGTGGCAGCCTTTCCAGCAGCTCCGTGCATGACTATCTTTCTACCTTTATTTTGTGAATTTCCCCTTGGGATTAATAAAGTATCTATCCATCTATCTAATGAGCTGACAAAACAGTTCCAACAAGCTGCAGAAATAACTGGCTAGAAGAAGTGAACAGCAGACAGACTTGTGCTGTTAAAGTGCTATGCTATTTGAGAATGCTTTCAAACTGCACTATTGCCCATGCCTTTATGTGTGAAACCAGTGCCCATCAGCCTCAAGGGAAAAGCAGGACAACACTGAAGATGACCAGATTCAATATATGGTATTTCAGCTCATGGTAAATAGAGATCTGCAAGAACAGCCATAGAGCTCACTGTGATCAGTACACAGCCTAGAAGTAGCAGCTACTGTAACCAACTGTATGACATAAATGCAGGAGACCACTGTATTATAACAACAAAAGCTTTCCAATTCCTGCTTTAGTCAATTGTAATAACAAAGCTTGGAGAATGTGTGGTTCTGTTGTTAGTTCACACCTGCATGTATTACTAATGATGTCTGCCTTAAAAAAAATACCAATGTAAAGTTCAAAATAAACTCCAAAGCAGAAATTCTAAAGTTTTGAAAAATAAAGCAATCTAAAAGGAGGTACAAGGGTCACTTAAGTAATGAGGGAGGCAGTTGGCTCTAGTCTGTTCAGCTTGCTTTTGAAACATAAATGTAAGCCCTGAACCTCAGCTAGTGAAGAATATATTTGTACAAGGTAAAGTATTTCTAAATAATGAGTAATTGTTTGAACAAATTTAAGTTTATATCACTATAAAGAACAATGCATGTAAGCATTTCAAAAGTAACCTTTCGTTTTGCTGATGCTGCATTGATAGCTACTGCACATTGCAATCAGGAAGTGGATAATGCAGGTAAGAAAACTGACTAATGATAAACTG
The DNA here is from genome assembly GCF_900747795.2 of Erpetoichthys calabaricus. Lineage (NCBI taxonomy): Eukaryota > Metazoa > Chordata > Cladistia > Polypteriformes > Polypteridae > Erpetoichthys > Erpetoichthys calabaricus. The sequence goes on from NC_041396.2 coordinate 115,086,464, forward strand.
TACATTACAAAAATGTGCAAACTGTAAATTGCAAAACTAGTCCAATATTTTAAAACAGTGTGTAAAACTATTTTGTAATTAATATCCTTATCTGATTTGTCCATGTCTCATTTGCAGACCTTACACTGCTTTGAAATCAAGTAAATGGGCTGAGTGGTGGCTCTGAGGCTAAGGATTTGCGCTGGTATCCCGAAGGTTGCCGGTTCGAATCCCTGTCACTGCCAAAAAAGGCCACTGCTCTGCTGGGCCCTTGAGCAAGGCCCTTAACCTGTAATTGCTCCAGGGGCGCTGTACAATGGCTGACCCTGCGCTCTGACCCCAAGGGGTATGCGAAAACTAACAAATTCCTAATACAAGAAATTGTATAAGGCGAAATAAAGAACAAAAAAAAAAAAAAAAAAAATCCAGCCAATCTTCTGTCACACACAAGAATTGGTTATTAAAAAAATCACAATCAGTGCACCTATAATACAGATGCCTCAAGTCCAACACCAGATCATATGCACATAATGACAAACATTAGCAATTGTTAGACATCCTATCTGACACTGACTGGAGTCAACACTTTAAATATCAGTCCAAAAACTAAAATATTAAAATCAGCAAACCCAAATGGGTGTCACATCACTGTAGATAATAGAAAAAGTATTTATGGGGTAGGTGTAGGTGTAGACAGACTTTCAAATAAGCTTATGATAGTCCATGATGGGTGAAAGAGTGGGAATGTCATTACACAACAACTGGACAACCCAGCCTCATGAGGACTATTAAGTTCTTATCAAAACAATTTAAATCACAAATTTGACAGATAATGCCATAACCTTCTTACTTGCTGCAGCAACAGTTAATGGGGTTGTAATTCTGTTCAATTACACACTTTTAACGGCAAGTTTGAGATATGAACCAATAAAAAGTAATTGACAATCACATTAACATATCTAGCAATGCCAGTCTTTAAGCAAATTCAATCATGTCTTCCAAGTAGGGCTGAGCGGATGGTGAACAATTTCATCCATCAGCAACATGCTGGATATATTCAATAAACATTGTCAATAGGCTCCAAACATTTGCAAAAATTTCCTCAAAGTCCCTAACAGTTGTCACTTTATGTTTTTAATTTCACACAGCTTAGAAGAAAGTAATCAGGCACTCCCATGCACAACAAGAGGTACATGAGATTTTTAAACTTGGCTTGTTTGGCAGGAGTGCACTCAGTGCACTACAGAAGGAAGGCAGCCTGATCAGTGCATCACACACAAACTTTGAATGGGAAGAGCCACTGTGGTGGTCACAAACTCCAAGTGCTTGAAATGGGCTGGTACCATAATTCTCAAAGAGGACCCCCCCCTTTCAATATCATAAATTATTATACCTGCACTTCAACCTTCCAAGAGGGAGGTTCCCGCCCCATCATGTAAAAGTAAATAAGAATTGTGAGTAGGAGCAAGACTGACTTCGAGTACTGCATCACCACTACAACACCTGAGCATAGCCACATTCACCTGGGATGAATGTATATATATATATGTATGTATGTATATGTATACATATACATATATACATATACATATATACACATATATATACATACATATATACATATATATACATACATATACATACAGTGGTGTGAAAAACTATTTGCCCCCTTCCTGATTTCTTATTCTTTTGCATGTTTGTCACACAAAATGTTTCTGATCATCAAACACATTTAACCATTAGTCAAATATAACACAAGTAAACACAAAATGCAGTTTGTAAATGGTGGTTTTTATTATTTAGGGAGAAAAAAAAATCCAAACCTACATGGCCCTGTGTGAAAAAGTAATTGCCCCCTGAACCTAATAACTGGTTGGGCCACCCTTAGCAGCAATAACTGCAATCAAGCGTTTGCGATAACTTGCAATGAGTCTTTTACAGCGCTCTGGAGGAATTTTGGCCCACTCATCTTTGCAAAATTGTTGTAATTCAGCTTTATTTGAGGGTTTTCTAGCATGAACCGCCTTTTTAAGGTCATGCCATAGCATCTCAATTGGATTCAGGTCAGGACTTTGACTAGGCCACTCCAAAGTCTTCAGTTTGTTTTTCTTCAGCCATTCAGAGGTGGATTTGCTGGTGTGTTTTGGGTCATTGTCCTGTTGCAGCACCCAAGATCGCTTCAGCTTGAGTTGACGAACAGATGGCCGGACATTCTCCTTCAGGATTTTTTGGTAGACAGTAGAATTCATGGTTCCATCTATCACAGCAAGCCTTCCAGGTCCTGAAGCAGCAAAACAACCCCAGACCATCACACTACCACCACCATATTTTACTGTTGGTATGATGTTCTTTTTCTGAAATGCTGTGTTCCTTTTACGCCAGATGTAACGGGACATTTGCCTTCCAAAAAGTTCAACTTTTGTCTCATCAGTCCACAAGGTATTTTCCCAAAAGTCTTGGCAATCATTGAGATGTTTCTTAGCAAAATTGAGATGAGCCCTAATGTTCTTTTTGCTTAACAGTGGTTTGTGTCTTGGAAATCTGCCATGCAGGTCGTTTTTGCCCAGTCTCTTTCTTATGGTGGAGTCGTGAACACTGACCTTAATTGAGGCAAGTGAGGCCTGCAGTTCTTTAGACGTTGTCCTGGGGTCTTTTGTGACCTCTCGGATGAGTCGTCTCTGCGCTCTTGGGGTAATTTTGGTCGGCCGGCCACTCCTGGGAAGGTTCACCACTGTTCCATGTTTTTGCCATTTGTGGATAATGGCTCTCACTGTGGTTCGCTGGAGTCCCAAAGCTTTAGAAATGGCTTTATAACCTTTACCAGACTGATAGATCTCAATTACTTCTGTTCTCATTTGTTCCTGAATTTCTTTGGATCTTGGCATGATGTCTAGCTTTTGAGGTGCTTTTGGTCTACTCCTCTGTGTCAGGCAGCTCCTATTTAAGTGATTTCTTGATTGAAACAGGTGTGGCAGTAATCAGGCCTGGGGGTGGCTACGGAAATTGAACTCAGGTGTGATACACCACAGTTAGGTTATTTTTTAACAAGGGGGCAATTACTTTTTCACACAAGGCCATGTAGGTTTGGATTTTTTTTCTCCCTAAATAATAAAAACCATCATTTAAAAACTGCATTTTGTGTTTACTTGTGTTATATTTGACTAATGGTTAAATGTGTTTGATGATCAGAAACATTTTGTGTGACAAACATGCAAAAGAATAAGAAATCAGGAAGGGGGCAAATAGTTTTTCACACCACTGTACATATACACATATATATATATATATATATATATATATATATCTCTATACTAATAAAAGGCAAAGCCCTCACTGACTCACTCACTCACTGACTGACTCACTCATCACTAATTCTCCAACTTCCCGTGTAGGTGGAAGGCTGAAATTTGGCAGGCTCATTCCTTACAGCTTACTTACAAAATTTAGGCAGGTTTCATTTCGAAATTCAAAGCGTAATGGTCATAACTGGAACATATTTTTTGTCCATACACTGTAATGGAGGAGGCGGAGTCACGTATCGCGTCATCACGCCTCCTACGTAATCACGTGAACTAAAAACAAGGAAGAGATTTACAGCACGAGTCACACGCGGGAATGAAGGTAAATGACGTTAATTTTTGACTGTCTTTTAATACTGTGTAAGCATACATATTAACACATGTGCAATTAAACGTGTGCATTTACGGGGTGATTTCTCAGGCTTAAAAGCTCGCCTTTTACTAAAAAGGTAAATGCAAAACTATTTTCAATCAGTTTATTGAAACGCTCCCGTTAAGGATTGCAATAACATATTCGCGAGATAAAAGAACGAAGTAGGGGGAAATGGAAGAAGAGCCGCAAACAGCGAAGAGCAAAAAATTAATTAAACAATTGAGAACGGAGCGAGTTAAGCATACAAGCATGTTCATAAGGGAAACAAAGCACGGTGTAAAACGTAAGTTTAAATTAAGTTTATAGAAACGCTCCCGCTGCGGATTGCAATAACATATTCGCCAGATAAAAGTTTAATGAGAAGACACGAGGTATAAACGAACCACATGCCGTGGCGCAACGTTAGGGGCAACAGTTTCAACCATTCTATGATCTGCTTCTCGCAACTGAAAGACGGCACATGGCGGATGTTAGCCGACTTGCTGACCGCAACGTTAGGGGCTTCAACTATGGCGCTAACGCCACATCTCAGTGCCAACACTTTGCAGACTCTACTTAAAAGACACGCCCTCCTCACTGGACAGTTAAAAAGACCAATCAAACTAACGATGACATCAAGTATTACCCAATCAAAAGTAGGAAAGGAGGCATCTTCATAAAATGCGTGTGGGATGATTTGCATGACACGCTGCTTTAAAAAAAAAAATGATAAAAAAAATACGGGATAAATCCCGTCCAGTATTGATTCAAAACGGGACGCGCAATTTCATTCTCAAACGCGGCACGATTCCGTATTTTAAAGGACGGGTGGCAACCCTACAGTGCCAGGTAACCACCCATACAATCAGATTGTGATTCAGACTAGGAATGCAATGAATGTAATTACCCCGATCTACATACAAGGCGAAAGTCTTGCAACATTCAAAGATGGTGGTTTGGGATAAGTACACCATACAACATAAAAGAGCTTATGAAGCCTTGAACCGAAAAAAGCAAGATCTCAGAGATCGTAAAAAAAAAAAATAGGACGTAATGTCGTTTTACTCGCTGTAGATTTTAGTCAAACATTACCAGTTATTCCATGAGGGAGACCAGCAGATGAACTCAACGCGTGTTTAAAATCCATGCTTCTCCCACGCTCGGTTATATGTCGCGTGTTCTCGGGTAGGTGCACCAAAAAATGTATACATTTAAGCATGTAATGGGCAAACAAAAAATGAGGTATACCCGAAGGCACTGCAGTAGTACTTAATGTAACTTTACTTCTTAAATGTTAATGTTTTACTGTTTAATAATTTATACGCTTCTTATATGTTGTTCAAATTCTTTTATCAAAATACCACTGACAGCGCAATGCACGATAACATGGAGTGAATACACCATACGCATCCGCCCACGGCTGCCCTGCTGTGCGCAGATAGGAGTTGATTCTACAATAAAATAAAATAAAGATAAAAAGAGTAA